>NW_016159204.1:72930-92315 GCF_001687245.7 Rhagoletis zephyria
TTTTTCAATTGTAATTAATTATCTAAATGTCGTGGAATATTCAGGTGAAGGTATTTATCATTTATTTGGTATTTTCCTAATTTCGTACCAAAAAATTTACTTTGAAATGTAGATGCTAAAGATTATTAGTAAAAAAAAAGTGTGAGTACCGGTCCGTCAGGTCTTGAAGTTAGACTAATATTTTAGAGAATTTTATGTAGTTTTCGAATATATAATTTGATCTTTGCGCGCGACGTTGAAAATATATGTAATTTTTGATTTTCTTAATTTTTGATTTTCAGCTACTTTTTGCATAATTTAGCGAAAAGAATTTTTCAAACAATGAAAAAATTCTACCAGATATTGGCAAAGAAGCGAGTATTGACACCTAAGTCTTTTTATTGTATAACCTTTCTTTTCTGAGAGTGGAAAGCAGGAAACAAAAATTACCCAAAATTCCATCACATTTTTTGTTAGTTTTGAACGTTATAGTAATCCAATCTTCCCCATATTTTATATTTAGGTTTTTATAATAAAATAAAGACTACAAACTAAATTTCATCGAAATCGGATGAGATTTAATGTTTAAGCCTACAAGAGTAGAGGGCGTGGCAATTATTCCATCTTTACAAAATTTCATAATTCTCTATTTCTAAGTAAAACTAGAGCACATGTTAAGTTTCAGTGAAATCGGTGCATTTAAAAGGCGTTTACATTGTTCAACTTTCAGTTAAATGATGTAAACTTTTGATTCAACTAACCGGCTGTGAAAGCTGAACAGTGTATACGCCTTTTAGCCTGAATCAATAATATTTAATACGGCTTTTCCACGGCACCCCAATTACGCTCTCTCATTCATAATTCGCTCCAATTACCCTTCGATAATAATAGAATCAAAAATTTTGTACGCCCAAGTATGAGAGACATTTTATTTTATTATATTATATATTGTTTATAAATGAATTATATTTCTATAAATCATATGCTTTGGGTCATATGTTTTTGAGAAAAATACAGCGTAGTAATTTGAAAATTTCAAAATTACATTTCTCGACTGAAAAATAAGATATTTGAGCTAACTCGACGGAGGGCCTAGAGACTTCTACCTTGGCTTAAATTAAAGGTCTTGAATAGCACTAAAACTCACTTGTTGTTCGAGGGATATAAAATTGTGTGAATATATAATGAATTTTTCAAATTGAGGGGTAACATTTTTTTTTCGAATTTTGAAACAGAATCGTGTTGCTCGTTTCAAAATCTATAATACTAGTATTATAAAAAATACAAAAAATATGTTTTTTTTTTTATATTATCTGTTGGATTTGCATGTTTTGTTCGAAGAAAACTATTTTTGACCAATTTTTTTAAGGTAAAGGGGTAATTGTGGCCCAATGGCAATATTTTTTCGTGAAAGGAAATTACTTCAGCTTTCAAACCCATTTTGTTTCGTATCAAAATATTGCTTCTGTCGAAACCGCTACGATTAGTTCGCATGCAGTGTTCAAAAAGCACACTGTGCGGCTTGTGAAAGGACAAGAGATGTATTTTAAAATACTGTGCTTCTTTTTCAGATATGAGCACAGCGACAAAATCTAATAGAAATGGCCAACTGCATATCAGAAAAAATTTCCCCTAGATATTACTTTAACGTCTAGCTTTTTCTTGAAGAGCATTACGGAATGGCATGTACTAAACGACCATTCATTCTCTGATCATATGTATCTATCATTCGAAATCTCTTTGGAATCTCCGGCTCCGGCTTTGTATAGAAACAAGAGACGTACCGACTGGACTATGCAATCGTAGGCAACAAACATTTCTTTGTAATCGTAGGCAACAAAAAATAGTTAATTCAAAGATGTCTAGTAAGTCAGCCGTAGACATCGGCCTACCACAGGGCTCAGTTTTGGTACCCCTACTCTTTAATATATATATAAATGATATTAAAAGTTCTCTCAAACTGTAAAATAAAACTCTGCGGATGATGCCTTGTTAACGATTAGTGATAGGGAACTACCAAATGCCATTGTCAAAATGCAAGAAGATCTTAATTCTTTGTATCAATGGCTGTGGTTTAACCCTTTGAGAACCATATTAAGTGATTGTGCGATGTGACTTTAAAAATTTCTAGAAGACATAATAATAAATTTTGGTTCAAACTTCCAAAAGCAGTGATTGTGTTACCTATTTTCTTTTGCTCTGCAAATGAGATAAAGAGAAAATAATAGCGGCAAAAGCAAACAAAAATCAGTTGCGTATGGTCCCTCGGAGTGATCAGTGGTATGGCCACAAGTAAGTACAAATATGTATTATCTATAATGGTAAATTTTTAATATGAATGTGTTTACATGTAAATCTTAGTACTATTTCATGTTCCACCATGGATGTAATAACTGTTTTGCAGTTTTGTCGCTCTTTTCCTAGAACTAAACATTAGGTAACACAATTGTGTTGCTTGGGCTTAAGTTAAGGTTTTCGTGCAAACTCACAATTGTGTTATCTGATCAATTTCAGGAAAAAATATAGACTTATCAAGGGATTCCGACCTTCAAATGGTCTTGGACATACTTGAGAATTCCGATGCTAGCTTTTCATCTGACGATGATCTCGAAAATGACTACTTAACGCTGGAACAAATGGAAGAAAGTGACAGTTCAGATGAAGATGACTCTGAAAGAGGTATTTTTCTAGTTTCTTTAATTTTTATTTTCATTTTACCGTGTTAATTTTCATCTTAATAATTATCGTGCTTGCAGATTTAATTCCAGAAAATTTCGTAATTAATCAAAAAGCCACTACATCACAAAGAACTGATCTTTGGAAAAAAAGGAATTCGTGGTTCACGATATTCCTATCGTGCAGGGCTGTGAGAATTTCGTTGAACTTGGAACACCTCTTAATTACTTTTCGAAGTATTTCACAGAAACCCATTACACGGATGCGGTTAAATATACCAAAATGTATACTCTTGCGACATCTGGCACCGAAATGAGCTTAACCGAAACCGAGTTAAAAAACTTGTATGGCTGTGCCATTATAATGTCCTGTCTAGGTTATCCACAAATGAAAATGTATTGGGAAGACAACTATAGGTGCGAAATAATTGCTGCCTCCATGTCAAGAAATAGATTCATGAGATTTAAAAATACCATTCATTTTGTTGATAACAACAAACCAAGCGAAACGAATAAGCTATGGAGAGTTCAGCCCGTGATTGACCTGGTAAGAAGCCGATGCAATGAACTAGCGTCTGCGGTTACTTCATACTCTATTGATGAGCAAATAGTCCCGGCATCTACCAGGCTCAGCCAGGCAAGTCATCAGGCCAAAACCTGTGGGTTTGAAGAATCTGGTTTGTGCTACCTCTGATGGACTTATCGTTGATTTTGAATTATTTCAAGGGGCTGGAACTTTTCCTGACTGTGGACTGGGTCATGGTCCTTCAATTGTTTTAAGACTTACTAAGTGTCTACCAAAAGGAAGTCATCTTTATTTCGATAGATTTTTTACCACCATACCCCTTTTGGAGAAATTGCAAGATATTGGATTCAAGGCGACAGGCACCATAATGGGTAATCGCTTAGGAAAAAGAATTAATTTTCCAGCGGACAAAGCTATGGCGCGTGGCGATATGCACCAAAATGTTAAAGATGACAATGTGGCTGTTGTGAAATGGTGTGATACAAAATGTGTTACAATTGCCTCAACAGCATGTGGAAAAGACCCGATCGGCGAAGTAGTAGTAGTAGTTGGGTGTGAAATCTAAAACGACGTTTGCCAGTCCCAATTCCCGCTGTTGTCCAATTATATAATTCTAAAATGGGTGGAGTCGATATAGCTGACCAAATGATGGAATACTATCGCATTAAAACGAAAACTAGAAAATGGCCAGTCAAAGTTTTCTTTCATTTTCTTGATTTGGCTATATACAATAGCTGGATGGAATATAGAAAAGACGCAAAGACGCTCGGTGTTGCGAGAAATAAGATGAAAAAGTTTCTTGATTTTAAAATGGAGATCGGCGAAGTCCTGGCACAGTACAAAGGTTCTCCATTGGAAGTATCACCATTCGAGTTGCCCGAGGACTATCATGGAAGTAAATATCGCCCACATAACGCTCCGGATGATATAAGGTTCGATAGGTACGACCATTGGCCCGAATTTGTAGATGGAACCGCAAAGAGGTGTCGGAACCCACGATGCGAAAGTCGATCCAGAGCTCGGTGCCAAAAAAGTAAAATACACTTGTGCCTTGCTAAAGATAAGCAATGTTTTAAAGAATATCACACAAAGTAATATTACAAAAAAAAAAAAATTGATCTCAATTTCTATGGACTGAATTTATAATTTTTGGTTTAGTTTTTTATCGTTTTGTTAAACACATTGTAATTTTTCAATAAATATGAAGTATTAAAAAATGTTGTATCNGTTTTGTTAAACACATTGTAATTTTTCAATAAATGTGAAGTATTAAAAAATGTTGTATCTATTTTATAGTAGGGACCCAATATACACAATTGTGATAGGTCCTTTTCAGAAAAAATTTTTTTAAGAAAAAATTTTAAAAATCATTCAATATCGCATTAAAAAGAAATAAACCTAAAACCTACATTTTTATCAAAATTTTGGCTTAAAATGTGATTGGTTCTCAAAGGGCTAATAAACTGCATGTAAAAAACACTAACTTTATTTTATTGTCCAGAGCGGCAAACGCTGACCCCTTAACCCGTGAATTAAAAATCAAAGATGAAAATATCGAAGAGGTGAAAAGTGTCAAGTACCTAGGAATATACATAGACAACAAACTAAAGTTTGATTAGCACGTTGTATACAGTCAACAAGATTGCTAAAAAATCGGCCTTATAAAGAGATCATGTAAGTACTTGGGAAGAAGATATAAAGCATTGGTGTACAGGTCTATAGTAGAATTGAATTGGTTAAGTGTGAAGCAACAAGCTGTTTACCACGCTGAAATTTGTGTACAATATTAAGAAGGGAAACCCGCCGGATTATCTTAGCGATGATCTCCGAAATATAAATGAGACCCATACATATTTGTTAAGAGAGAATAACCGCTTCAGACTCCCGAAGTATTGAACGGAAGTGGACAAAAAAAGTTTTATAAAGGCTTAAAGTGGTTTAATGAATTACCGGGGGCTATAAAAAGTTGTGATAGTATCACTCTTTTCAAGCGGCTGCTATATGACCATTGTAGAACGCAGCATATAAGATAGTGATGTATAACAATAGCGTGGATTGGAAACTAGGCCTTTCTAACCACCAAGATATCGAGACTAGGTGGATCGGAAACTCGGCCTTTCCGACTACCTAGAGTACATTAAAAACCTTAGACACTAAACAATAAATGAGCGGATTGGAAACTCAGCCTTTCCAACCGTCACGAAAGCGCGACTGGGTGGATCGGAAACTCGGCCTTTTCGACCACCCAGGAGATATCAAGATATGGAGTGGCACAAAAAGTATAGCGCAGATCGGAAATTCGGCTTTTCCGACTACCTAGAGTACACTAAAAACCTTAGATACCAAAGAATAAATGAGCGGATTTAAAACTACGCCTTTCCAAACGTCACGAAAGCGCGACTGGGCGGATCGGAAACTCGGCCTTTTCGAGCACCCAGTAGATATTAAGATATGGAGTGCCCCAAAAAGTATAGCGCGGATTAGAAACTCGGCCTTTCCAACCGTCTACATAACCTCCGAGCAATGGCATGCTTTTAAATTGATATAAAATAATTGCAGTGAAGAAATTTAATATATAAATTTTAAATCTAAATCTAATTCTAAGAATTTTAAATCTTTTTTGTAATATAAGTGTAACAGACTGTAAAAAATAAATACATGTTTAGAAATGTGCTACCGGAATCTTTGCTCAACGACGCTTCTCTCAATACGCTCGGCTTACTGTTGCCACCTGATTAGAGCTGTAAAACTATCTATGGTACTATCGATACTATCGAATGGTTCTCTTTTTTTGCACTATCGAATGGTCGTTGGCCACTATCGATAGTCTTTGTTTGAGGAAATATACATATTGTTTAAGTATATTATATGTACTACTGCATTTTTTTATTTTTGTAAATGGGAATTTGGCAACATAGATTTGCTTACACATCACTCTTTTTTACCTATTTCCGGGTTTTACACAGTTTAAGTATTGAATTCAATTCTGCTTGCTAGTGTAAGAGAGGGATTGAGAAGAAAAGGAAAGAGTTAGAGTTTCCTGCTTTGCTTATGACATATTCGTTGTTTCCCAATTAATGAACCAAAAACTTGATTTCAACAAAATTGAAACGTGTAAAAGCAAATAGAAAACACAAAAGAGAATAAATTAGAATTGCTTTTAAGTACTGGAATCATATAAATCGGGTGTAATTAAATTTGAAAACAAGTAATTTTTAAGCAAAAAACAAAACCGACTTCAATCGTCCAATGATCGGATCTAGACCAGATTAGTATGGGACCACCTGTAAGACCTTTCCGATGCAAAAATAATTATCGAAATCGGTTGACGTGGTCCAAAGTTATCCGGTAACATACCTAAAAAAAAATATTCCGACGAATTGATAACCCCCTCCTTTTTTTGAAGTCGGTTAAAAACTAGTTTGAATATCTTTTTGGAACCATACTATGGTGTTAGTGCTTCTGTGTCGATGGAAGAAACTGTTGATATAAGCCAGGGTTTGTAAAATTTTGGGGATGCTTGTATTTTCTTTTGATATTTTGAATGGATAAATAATCATGTAGAAGTCGGGGTAAGGTTCGGCTATTTGTACAATGATTTGGGTTCTTGTAGTATACACTTGAAATATGGACTTTTCCGTAAATTTTGGGGTTCTATGCAAAAATACTGTGGCCGGAGTTGACTGATGAAAGTTTGTTGTGATACATACAGGTTTCTTTACGTTTACAAGCGATTTGTTTTTCTACGATTGGGAGTTTTAGGTTTTTATATAATCGGTTAAAAATAATTTAAAAATCGAAGAGAAAGGACAAAGTTACTGAAAATCGCTATATAACAATTATCTAATTCTTCAGGATAAATAATCATGTAGAAGTCGGGGTAAGGTTCTGCTATTTGTACAATGATTTGGGTTCTTGTAGCATACGCTTGAAATATGGACTTTTCCGTAAATTTTGGGGTTCTATGCAAAAATACTGTGGCCGGAGTTGACTGACGAAAATTTTTGTAATAACTACATACAGTTTTCTTTACGTTGACAAGCGATTTGTTTTTCTACGATTGGGAAATTTAGGTTTTTATATAATCGGTTAAAAATATTTTAAAAATCGAAGAGAAAGGACAAAGTTACTGAAAATCGCTATATAACAATTATCTAATTCTTATCTAAACAAAACTAAACGGTTTATATAAATAGCTTTGTCAACACATTTTAAAATTATCCGATGCTATCGATAGTATCGATAGTTTCAATGGAAACTATCGAGAACATTGAATGGGATGACTATCGACAGTTTTACAGCTCTACACCTGATGAAGGGGGGCCTCTATTTGTAAACATTACTTTCTCAGTGAGTTAGGCTCATCGAAACAAATTGAAGAAGTCATATATTTCATAACCAATGCCTGTAATACGGCCTTCTCCTCTTCGCGCCTTGCCCAATTGTACTTCCGAGAGGAAAGAGGAAGCCACACTGGTGGACCAAAGAAATCACCTCTTTAAGGAAGGAAAGCAGGAAACTCTTCAATGCGGCAAAGCGTAATGGTTCTTGGTCGGCTCACAAAGCAGCCCTGAAGAAATTTAAGAATGCCACCAGGAAAGACCAAAGGCGACTGGACGTCATCCCAAGAGGAAATGCTTGAGGTTCTAATGAGTGCGCACTTTCCGGGGTGCCTGGCGTCGCACTCACCCCCTCTGGACGCTCCTTGGAATACATAGTTTTTATTGATGAAAAAAGTGTAGAATGGGCCATAAGGTCCTTCCAGCCCTACAAACCTCCAAGCATGGACGATATCTTCCCTACCTAACTTCAGGCAACATCCTACATTTTATGTCCGATGCTTGTCTCAATCTAAAAGGCTTGTGTCAGACTTAGGGATGGACAATGGTGTTCATTCCCAAGGGCGGAAGCCAAGCGACTTTCCACCGATAAGCCTTACATCTTTCTTTCTGAATGGAAAGGTAGGTCTGTAAATACAGCTTTGCATAGTATCGTTAGTGCCTTTGAAAAGGCAATAAGGTTAAAGGAATATGCATTAGGCGTGTTCCTTGATATCGAGGGTGCCTTCAATAATGTTCTTCCAGAAGCTGGTCTTAACACCCTAACTAACCTCGGGCTGGAGAACCCTCTGGCAGAATTTGTTTTCCGCATATAGCAGAGCTATATACTCGAAGATGGGAGAGGTATCGGTAACAAGATATGCAAACTGCGTCATCCCGCAAGGCGGTGTTCTCTCCGCACTCCTGTGGAATCTAACGGTGAATACTCTACTGCCACGGCTACAGAGGACAGGATATCAGGTTACTGCTCACGCTGATGATCTGCCCCTGACGGCAGTAGGGCAGTTATGCCTTGTGGAAACCTGGTCCAAGAAATCTGGCCTTAGTGTCAATCCGGAAGAAACAATCATGGCTCTTTTTTCAAAGAAAATTTAAACTATCCGGTACTTTGGCGTTATAGACACTCTAGAGTTTTGGATGATGTTCCAGCAGACTTCAGGCACCTGGACTACACAGTCCCGCCGACTGGACTAAAGAACCCAACAAGAATCCCCTCCAGGGGTAAATGATAGGAGGATTCAGTCCTCATCTCCTACTCTGGTTCAGCAACCATCTACACCGATGGCTAAGAGCTAGATCTGAAGGTAGGAAGTGGGGTATATTCGCAAGAACTCTCACTTAGTCTCAAATTTCTGTAACGTTTTTCAGGCTGAACTAACAGCAATCTACGAAGCTGCTAGATGGCTGATCGTTTCTCCTATTAATCTACATACAGTAACTATCTTTTCTGATAGCCAGGTAGCTATCAAAGCACACAATTGCGAAAAATCTACATCGAAGATTGTCATGGAATGTAGACGTGCTCTAAATGAGTTACTCTACTCAAGTTGTATGGATTCCAGGTTATATGGACATACCGCGCAACTGTGTTGCAGATGACAGAATAATTTCATCGAACGGGCTAAGTTTATCATAAAATTAATTTAGACAAAAATTGTAGCTCAGATAATTATATATAAAAAATGTCCAAATACTTTTTTCCTAAGAGCCACCGTTTCCGAGATATAAGACTCAAATAGTTGGAAGAGTTGTAATCGGCATAATATGTATAAGTATAAAAAAGGTGGCGTGGAAACGTGTGCATATTATGACGATGACAACTCTTCCAACTTTTTGAATCGTTATATATCGGAAATGGTGGCTCTTGGGACCAAAAGCATTTAGGCATTTTTTATAGATAATTATCTGATATATAATTTTTGTCTAAACTAATTTCATGATAAACTTACCGTTTTGCTGAAAATCGCGAAAACCCCGTTTTTGTGACCTTTGACCCCGAGTAACTTTTTTTCCAGGTATCGGATCGATGAGGACTTTCTATTCTATTCTATTTCATTCACGATGGTGTTTTGAATAATCCTACCAATTTTCAGCTGGGTAGGAATTTTTGTAACTTCACTCTAATTTTTGGTCTAATTTGACCGGACTATATATTTTTAATAAACCATGCACACGTATTAAATTGAAAGCTTTAATTATTCAATTTCTTTAAATTCAAGGCATATTCAGTTCCTGTAAGATTAAAAAAAAAACTTATCACCTTTTGACTTCCAGTTTTCTATATTTGTTTTATGCCCTATTTAAAAATTATAACCGGAACACATATAGACACGTTTTAACAATTGTTATTTAATTTATATTACTTATTTTTAATAGTGTATTCCGCACCTAATACGGGTTACAAACCTTGTGCAATATTTATACAAAATTCAACAAACTTTCTTAAAACGTCAAGTTTTTTATCAGAATGATAAAAAAGTTATGTATGCAGTTTTGAGGCCCATTTAATTTTAGTACAATAAAGTGCAAGTTTGATGTTGCTGAAAACCTTCGATTTTTGATATTTTCTTTCCAAACGCTGCTGTACATTTTTTTCTACACCAAAAAATTTTAGAACGTACTTTTTATGTTTTTCTAACAACACCAAACTAGACGCCGCACAGTGCGTAATTTGGGCGATTTAGGGGAAGGAAAATCGAAAATCGAAGTTGGTAAACAAAAGTTCAGATACGATGTGTGTGCGTATGGATGTCTGATATAATAGAAAATCGGTCCCCAATTGTTAGAAGATCACCTGGAAGAATTCTGAGCTTTTGCAAACATGCCTGTTTTGACGAACGAAAATCGCCAGTTTTCCGGCCTTTATCAATCAGTGGTCGTATCCGTCTCAATTCATAACGAGACTGAAGTTTTGGGTATACTTTGCATTTTACACATTGTAAACTTAATTAAAAACATTATTTTGGAATTTTAAACGTCAACCTTACATATCAATTTCGCTCCTTTAGATTAAAAAAAAAAGGGATTTCGCTTTTTTCATATAAGCATATAAATTGTTTGACAGCGTGTGACATTTGGATCTCTTCAGGAACCTTTAACTGGACATCTGTATATCAAAGGCCAATAGTAAGAATTTGCACAAAATTGCAAAATTCAAAAAAAAGTCGATTTAAAATCAACGTTTGGTTAAAAAAAATCGGGTTTTTGTGTATTTTTGGTGACTAAAATTTAGTCATTGGGATTTTTCTTATTTCGAGTCATGGCAGCTACAAATCTCATAAAAAGAGAACTTTTTGAAATATGGGTGAATGGCGGGTTCGTGGTGGGAGCGCTGAATGCGGCTATCATCATATACGTGCAGGCTTGGCGTGACGATCGAAAACCGCAGATTACTGATGCCGAAATTAGGCAAGTAAAACAACGGTGCCAATATTTCTGCAAGAGGCTTAAAGAGTGTTGGCTAATCTCTTAAAAACAATAAAATGTATCACGCCAACTGTCATATGAAGTTTCATTCGAGAGCCTTTATTCCCGCTGGGGCTGAGTGGTTAGGTCTCTCCATTTGTTTTATAACAGCAGGACGCCCACCACAAATTGGAGGAGAAGCGTAGCTTATTCGTTCTATGGTATCGAGCGAAACGGTCGATCGACCTTAAGGTGAAGAAACACAAATAATAATTTAGGTTTTCTTTTTTTGTTTTGATTTTTGTATACTTAGTTATTGTACAACACTATAGTTAATGCAAAAGGTGAAAACTGTCAGCAAAAATGGCGCGAAGATATTAGAAATCAAATTATATAATTATATTTACATTTTTTGTGAATATATTGCTTACTATGTATCTAATACATATCGCAAATATTAACAAAATCAGTCTATAAATACGGGCTTTCAAAATAATTCGACCCCGGCGCGACCTAACGGGTAAAATTTTTTCAAAAATATTCCTGCACATGCAACGAACATACGTGGAAAAATAACCCAGATTCGACCATACCTAACAGGGATATATCACTTTTAATTTTTGACTATAAAGACCCTCCCCTGGAAATGCCCATATAAAATATTATACCTATGGAATCACCCACATCCTTCGAAAGCGTAATTATAGTCTATTAAAAGTACATAACTAAAAATAAATATATTCTATAGTCAAAATTGTGGGAGCTATGATTTTCCATCCCCTAAATCGCCGAAATTACGCACTGTGCGCCGGCAAATAAGCAGTGTTTGTTATCGTTAACGACAACAGCTGATATGCGGTAACGAATGTTGTTAGGGAAACGTTTACTGAATAGCTAAATTGATAAAATTTTCGTTTGACTGACTTAACAATAACCAGTGTTGTTAAAATAGCGTAGTGAATCCGACATGAGGGATGTTAATTTTTCGACTTTTTCCGATCCCATAATTTTCGGAATGGCGTTGTCACAATCCCGGGATCCCGAGATTAGTCTCGGGATTTAGATATTCATTACTTTTCAACAACTTGTTTCGAAAAAATTGCTTCTATATTGTTTGAGAAGCTCTTCTACCATGAAGTAAATAATAAATAAATGGGTTTGAAACCAAGGTACAAAAATTACAGGTATTGTCTTCGCAGAGAGCGCATATTCCGATATGCCTTATTTAAAAAATATCATTGCTGCCCAAACTAAAACGTTTACTGCTGGAAATATCCCTTTCTCCATACCCCATATACCATATATGTTGACGTATTTTTTTTAACAAACCATCTTACAGAACACTTATTCAATTTGCAAAAGCTGGAAAAAACATTTGCTTGTAAATAAATTCAAAATTTGTATGGCTCAATTAACTTCAAACGTTTTTTCTTTTATTTTGAAAAATTATAAAAATTAAATTGAGCGAAAACAAAAAGCAAAGCCAAATAAAAGTAAAAGAATCAACATTGAGCTGCGTCAAAATGAAAATAAGGGAGCACGAATTTCGATGTGAAGCAAAACTCTCTGGGAAGACAATACCTGTAATTATTATACCATGCTTTGAAAACTACTTTTTTTGAAGTGAAACTTCTTAGGCGGCGGTATCGCAAAAACAGAGAGTGAAATTTTTAAAACTGAAAACGTTACATGAGTGAGAAGGAAGGTATAGGTAGTATAGGGAAGGGGAAAAAAGAAATAAAGCGACGCATGACGGGTACGAGTACCTACATATTTATATACGTATGTTTGAATGCACGTATGTATGTATGAACGAACTCATTGCGCATATCAGCTCTGCCGCTACCAAGCAATATATCGCAAACCGTCTTCAAAAGAGTCACAACTCAAAATTTGGCATTTTTGAGATTATGCGCTAAAAATGTACACCGATCTTTTATTTAACTTTCAGCAAAAGCTGGAGCAAATTTTTGTTATAATTTGTTGAAAAAACCTCAGGTATTTCATGTATGTACATATGTATGAATGGTTGTATATATATTTGTATGTATGTACATATGTTTGTGTGTGTACATATGTTTGTGTACAAGAATGATAGAATACATGCATGAATATATGCACATATGTATGTAGTACAAACGAAAACAAATCTAATAAGCTGCTCGTTGATATAAATGCGAACTGTACTGATTGTGTTTGTTGTACATTTGTTCATGTTTGTCATTGTGCGTGTAATTTTCTAGAGTAGTTTTGTGCTCTCGCTTTCTCCTTGTATTAACTCGTCCTTCGTTGGTATACTCTGATGAACGTATGTGAGGATGATAGCAAGGCCAACTTATATAAGGTAGTGTTACAGGAGCAGTTGAAATTTTCGCCCGATGTTTCTTAAAGAAAGCCATAAACGTAGCGACCGTTAGTTCAATTCGGTGTTATTTTGCTCTAGATTGCACCGTTTGTGGGCCTGTTGAATGAATTTATGTCTTGGTTTTATGAAAGATCAAAAACTTTGGATTTTCTGGCAAGTTGTACAACTTATCGCTACATTAATGGCCATGTTGTACAAACTCATTTAATTTGCGTTTATTTTGTACACTAAATAACCGAAAATGGATAACTCAGCCGAAATAGGTACGTGCTTTCGTTGAATTTATAAATGTAAGCCGAAACTATGAAATTGTAAAAATGAGATTTTACAATGAGACTGCTCGGAAAATTGCAATGTTTGTGGGCAAAACGTCCAACTTGATTGCGGATTGATTTGAACCAACGTTTTTGGCTTGCATTATGTCAAAAGGGTGTGTTTGTTGTAATTCATTCTGTCAGTTACTACCATTATGCGTAGGCCAATTCATGAAATCATTTCATGCGTTTGAGTAGAAACTGAATGAATGAACGCCATTTTATGATTACAATTAACGCGAAATAGAGTTTATGCACTTAGTTTTTACTAAGATCGATGAAATGATTTCGTGAATTGGACTACGCATACATGTGATACTTATGCTTTTAATTTATAAGGTAATTTTATGTTTTTATACTCTTGCTACCACATGAATATATGAATTCGTGATAAGAAGAAGATAGAAAGCGAGTAAGAATAAATGCCGAACAAAGGAATTTGTCTTCTTTCAACTTAAATAAATGCATTTTGCAAACAAAAGTGCGTATGTTACTTAGTGCCTTGGTAATGGCGAATTCGTAAGGGTATATATATGCATTATAAACATTTTCATTTATTTGTTAAACATACAATTACTTCCATTACAACCCGGTCCTATGGATGCTAGAAGCGCGAATTCATATAAGGTGGTGTTACCGGAAAATGAATAAATAAATTATATGTACATCAGAAAATTAATAAGATGAATGATTGTTTGATTTCTAACCAAACCTATGTATGTAACTCAATCGCCTAATGGTTTGCCGAACCGCAAACATATGTTTACACATCCAATTTCGTGAGTAGGTACCTGGTACTCACACCTTTTTTAATAGTAGGGGAGCCCACGATACTAAATCGGGATTTACTCGAGCGTCGTGGGGACCTATTGGATTTTGAAGATTAGATGATAGAAAGAAAAAAAGGTCATGTGGTGTTTTTCCTTTCAGCGGTGGGTGGAGGATCTACAGGCTTCCGAAAATGTAAAAAAAACCGTTACATGGATTTTCTCGAGCGCGTCAGATATTGATAGTGAATAAATCAAACGTGTTTCTGATGACGGAGATATGCTAATCTGCCGGTTTGCATGGTGGGGGTGGGCGTACGGAAGGGTCAAAAATATTCACAAGGGATGCTAAGTGGGCCCGAATGAACCTCCCATTCAATAATCTGACGATTCAGATGTGACGCAAAATCGTGGCGTCTTCTTGAAGATGCAAAAAAAACGCCATTTGGATTTACTCGAGCGCATCAGATTTTCATACAGAAGGTTCATCTCGATGCCCTGGTCGTGCTGTTCCATAATCTGACGATTATCTGGAGGGGTTTTCTTAATCTGACGGTTTAAAAAAATAATTTCGTTTCTGAGATGCACAGTCAACCAAAAATATATAATAGTAAAAACATATTATTATAAGCGTAAAATATGTATTTTATTCTTCATTTTCAACCGTGGAACTATCATCATACAACAACTCCGGTTCGACTTCGTCGTCAATTGCTTCTGCATCTTGCCCATCTGCAACAAGAAGTGATTGACGATATGAAACGGAAATTATAGCAATTTATTTTAGGTAAATTATATTTTTTATACCCAAAAAACACCTACACGCCATTGCACTTCTTTACTTAACTATAATACAAATACATACAAAAGTGATATTGGCACTCACTTGACAGTCGATATACGAGCAGCCTGAATCGTCGTAGAAGTAGCAGGAATATTTGATTCGGAATCTTCCCTATTATCGCACTCCACTGTCTCTTGTAAATCAGAGGGTATTTTAATAGCTGTGAACAATTTGTAACACTGCGCATGATATCCTTTATTTGACGATGTTTCTGCCGGAAATTCGAGATTTTCATACATTGCACGCAATTTTCTTAGAGTTGGTTTGCTCCGACGATATTCCAAAACCTAATTACATTTTTTTTATTGTTTTTGGCGCGAATGCAACAATTTTTTGATAAGAATTTGACCGACAAAACACACAAAAACTATTTCCACTCATGGTGACTCACAAATTTTAGTTAAGAAAATTTTAAAGGTTATATTGCATGTAACACCACGAGTGCTTTGATCGCCCATGATTGTAAAATATACATAAGTTAAAAAAGTAATTTTTATTTGATATTTGTTAAGATAAAAGTAAATCATCGGATACAAATTTTGGTTACTATAATTGTAATCTAATACTCCTTCGATTTACGATTATTCCAATCCTAATTCAAACTATTTTAAATTTGATATTAAGGTAATCGTAATCCCCAGTCTTTGCGAATGATTTTCTGGTTCGCTGGGTATACATACAGTCATATGTTTGTGACATTTAATATGAACGGAAAACAGCAAACAAATCAAAAAATAACAAATTTCGTAGAAAAAGTTGTAGTAGTTTTAGAAAACGGCAGGTGCCCGTGCTAAACTTTGTTGGCGATTTTCTATACTCCGGCTTGCGTAAATCGTCAGATTATATACTTCCCGTTAACCTTGGGCTGTTTGCTTCATAATAAAAAAAAAATTGACCGCGCTCGAGAATGTCAAGGTAACGTTTTTTTTTGCAAGTTTGCGACCCTCCTAATCCCTTGGGTCACGCTCAAATCGTCAGATTATTGAAATGCACACCTTTCAGCATGTAATTAACCCACCATTTCTTAATCTGACGCGCTCGAGTAAATCCACCTATCATTTTTTTTTTTACTATTCTGATCAGCTCTCCTATGCGCGCGGCTCTACATAGAGGGCTTAGATTTGGCAGAGGTACTCAACAGGATGCATGGTACCCCCCAAATGTTAATCTGACGTGCTCGAGTAAATCCCCAAATCCCCTCTTGGGCTCCCCTACTATAAGAAGTTTCACTTCTATCATGTGTACGGTGTTACACACGCATTTTTTTTTTAAGTGGCATTTTTATTTTTTCCCTCTGACCTCAGGATTTATTTTGAAGGGCTTTGTAATTTCAAAGATATGATTAATTCCAAAAATAATTTAAAAATTCAATGCAATGTAGAATAAAAATATGGGCAACAACTGCAATAGGAAATTTCTGAAATGAAATGAAAAAAATTTCTTTAGGATTTAAAAAATTTAAATTTTTTGGATTCACCAGGACGAACAGGTAATTTTTAAGCTGACAAAGTTAGAAGAACGGAATTCGAACAAATATTGCGAAATTTCAAGGATAAAATTTTAAAATGACATTTTCAATATTTACCAGCCCATCTGCACTAGAAACTTGAATAAGTTTAAATTCTACAGGATTTCTTCATTAGTTTTATACCTATACTTCCTCTCTAAGCACATTTCTCTAAATTTTTTAAACCATTTTTCAATTACTGACGTCAGAGTGAAAAAATAAAAACGTAATTTTACTATATTTGACCCCTGGTTTCGTTTAAAATTTACTATCGCGCGGTGTTATATGAACAATGAGCTAGACATTCATAAAAAATATTAATTATTAAATAAAAAAGAGAAATATAGCCAATACTGGTCAAGAAAAGGAGTTTCTATTATTGCCATCAGTGCAAATTACAAATCCCGAAAGTCCCGGGATTACTTGCCAGGAATCCCAGTATTTTCGACACCCTAAAAAGTCTTGGATCCCGTGATTAACATTCCTATCCGACATGTTATTGGAGTTCTCACCGGGCACTGCCTTATGGGACCCCACGCTGCCAGGATGGATTTGCAGTCAAACGAATACTATCTTAGCTGCCGCGATGAGTAGGAAATCGAAAGCGTGGAGCATTACCTATGTTACTTTCGCGCTTTGGCAAGGGCACGTCGTCGCCTTCCGCTATCCCCTTGAGTGTCTGGCTGAACTGGACTCGTCCAGTATCTACGATTTTGTGCTTTCATCAGAGCTACAAATTGGTTCCATTTCTGAGGTAAGAGGAAGGACGCTAGGAGTCTCTAATATGGCATCACAATGGACCCTTGGAGGCCTAAGTGTGCCCTTTTCCTGTACGGGACCTAACCTACATA
This sequence comes from Rhagoletis zephyria, assembly GCF_001687245.7. Classification (NCBI taxonomy): domain Eukaryota; kingdom Metazoa; phylum Arthropoda; class Insecta; order Diptera; family Tephritidae; genus Rhagoletis; species Rhagoletis zephyria. The sequence goes on from NW_016159204.1 coordinate 90,504, forward strand.
TAGCAAACGATCTTCAAAGGTAACACAACTCAAATAACACGTTCGTCAGAAAATACGAAAAACTATTTATTAGCACATGCTAATCAGATGGGAAAATTTGTTCCAGCTTTTGCTGAAAGATAAATAAAAGTTCAATGTACATTTTTAGTGAATAAATTGAAAAATTTCAAATTTTGAGTTGTGCCACTTTGGAAGATCGAGTGCGATATATTCGGTACAAGCAGGTAAGTTGCAATAACACCACAAGCAATAAAACCATAATGGTTGAAAACTTCTGTTTGGAATTAATAAAAAATATTTTCAACAAAGGAACAGATTAAATTGACAGCACTAAAATTAAAAAAAAAAAACTTAATTAAGCTACAATAGCACTTCAAATTTGCATCAAAATGACCCAGATTTTTATCAAAATATAAATGAAATGACATTATTAAAATAAATTTAAAGATGAAAAACTAGTTTTTTAGAAAAATATTTATAACTGATTTTATAGTTTCTTAACATAATTGTCTTGTACTCTTCTTTATGTTTATATCTGTATATAAAATATCCAATTTCTTTGACATTAAACAGCAGTTTTAGCAGTGAACTAGTGTCATTTTATTACGGCTGCGACATCGACCTCATAACATTGATATTCCACGCATCGATGTTATGCAGAAGAAAGTATCGGGATTAGTGAAACATCGAACGAAAACCATCGCTGTTTAAAATATCGATTTTTTTATTAAAATATTAGGTGTTTGAATGTTTCAAATGATTGATTGTAATTATTTCAGTACAGTAAAAACAGTAAGTTAACTTAAAACGTTCAAAATCAATAAAATATTATATCGCGGGCTTATATCTCTATCTACAATTTTCACAAAAACTATTTTGTGATGTTAGAACCCACGATTGAAAGAAATAGAGATTGCGCCAATCGCGGTACCGCTAATCCGCTCTTTGTGATTTTGACAGAATCAGCTGTGTGCGTGACGTCATCTTGGTGCAATTGTTGATTGTGAGCATGCGAAAAAACTAAATAACAATTTTAATATTTGTGTGTTAATATTTTTGCGTGGTTTTAAACAATTATTGAGACATTACAAAGCAAAACGAAGTGTGCAGTGGCAAAGTATAGTAGTGAAAACAAAAGGAATGCGTGCGATATAAGTTTTTTTTTCGTTTCCTGCGGACGCAAACCTGGCGAAAAAGTGGAAGCACTTCTGCCGGCGAGGAGATGCATTAAACACCAAATCGAGCTTTGTGTTATGTGTATGAGCTATGTGCTTCTACATGGAACCATGTTGGTCTTTCCTTGGTGAATTGTAGTAGGTACATTTCCATGGTGAATGTAGACAGTTGCTGGTTTAGTTTGCTGGCAATGGCATACATAAACAAGTAAGAAAGTCTAAGTTCGGGCGGAGCCGAACATTAAGTACCCGGCGCAAGTATTAAATATATGTTTTTTCACCTTTCCGAAAGCTACCGCTAGATGGTAAGCCGGGGTGTATCAATTTTGAGTAAATTAGCGTCCTTCAATTTCAATGGCTACGCCCATTTTCCAAAAATTTATAATATTCTTATTTTTCGTCTAAAAGTTGTTGCAAATATCAATTTTGAGTGAATAATCTTCAGTAGTTATTAAAATATCGCAGTTTTTGTATTTCTGAAAATTACCGTTATATGGGAAGTAGGCGTGGTTATTGAGCGATTTTAAAAATGTTCGCTCATTTGGTATGTTGTGCGAAGGCCAACAACTGTGCCAAGTTTGGAAGAAATTGGTGCAGCAGTTACCAAGATATACACATGTAACCATAAGTGGGCGTG
>NW_016159204.1:93316-93557 GCF_001687245.7 Rhagoletis zephyria
CAGACATGGCTTAATCGATTTCTTTTTTCATCCTGATCATTTATGTATACATTTGTCTATATCTATCTCGATTCGTTTTGGCTGTTACAAACAACCGTTATGTGAACAAAATTAATATGCCCTTTTGCACAAGTGCGCTCGGGTATAAAAAGCAGTTTCTACAGTAAATAGGTACATGAACTTCACTACCTTCATACTTATTTTTGTTAGTACCTGATTCTTTTTAGTGCTGGTATGAGGT
>NW_016159205.1:0-10866 GCF_001687245.7 Rhagoletis zephyria
GAAGTTTTTGCAGTAGGTGATTTTATGTCCTGGTATTTTACAATACACATAGGATATTTGTTCATTGTTTTTCGTGCCAGTGACATAGTTACTTGTGAAACCTTTTTCCCTTTTTTGAAACCTACACCTTTTACTAGAAACGGCTTCTAAAGCAAGATATTGCTGTTCTAAAAAGCGNTTGTGAAACCTTTTTCCCTTTTTTGAAACCTACACCTTTTACTAGAAACGGCTTCTAAAGCAAGATATTGCTGTTCTAAAAAGCGGAAAACATCTTCAAGAGTTTGTATTTCTCTTGTCTTCTTTACGCTTTGCTCATATAAGCGTAGTCCTTCTTTATCAAGCTTTCTTACTAATACTATCACTATTAATTGTTTGCAAATCTAAAATTTTGTCAAACTGGGATATGAACAGCAATCTACGATTCTCGTATCTGTTGTTCAATATTTCCCATGCTGCCAAATAATTTTCGTTGGTCACCGTCAGATGTTGTATCAGACGTCCAGCTTCACCTTTCAGGTATGATTTTAGTCGATACATCTTTTCAACTTTAGAGTAGTGCGAGCTTTCGTGTATAAGACTATTAAATATGTCTTTGAATGTCGGCCATTCTGACAAGTCTCCATAAAATGGCGAAATTTTAATATCCTCTACCTTTAAGTTAGGCGTAGGACCTGATCTTTGTGATTTTGTTCTGTTTTTTAGCTCTGAAACTGACATTCTTATGTCATGCATTTCGCTCTCACAATCATCCTTTATGTGTCGCATATCTTTATTTGTGTATGAATATTCTTCAAATTTTTCTTCAAGTAATTTACACTCTTTTTCTAGAGTTCGCAGAAATATTTCTGAGACCTCCTTTCTAATTTCATCTCTAGTCCTTGAAGCATATTTCTCAAATCGAGTTATTTGATATTCAAGTTCTTGTTTTACATCATGATTATTTTGTGTCATCCCATCACTTTTCTTTAAATTACAAGCTTCTGCAACTTGCTCACATTCTGCATTGTATTTTTGTAAGCTTTCAGCAATTGTTTGCATCCAGCCATCATAATAATTTGACGTTAAATACAGTTCATTTTCTACACCCAACTTAAGTAACTGGTAATGGTTAGATGTGAAATTCTCTCTTAGTTCGAGAATATTTTTCTTCGCGTCTTCTGTTACACGCGTTTTTCGGCCTTCAAGTTTGCTCAGCCACGACTTGAAATGCTCCTCGAAACTACTCTGTTCTTCTAACAATTTTTGCTTAGTAGCCATTTTAATTGTTTTCTTTTTTAATGAATTTGATCAATTTAATATTGTGTTTTCTTCTCCAAAAGAACCGTTGGGGGGAATTGGTTTGGTCGCCTTGTTGACCTTGCTGTGCCTCGACTCACAGCCGTTGTTTATTCTTTTGGATACAATAAATAGATTATGCGTAAAGTCTCGTGCTTTAACGACTTATAAATATGGTATGCCTATACAATTAATAGGGCTTCTTTATAATTATTTTAAGTGCGGAAAATCTGTTCCCGTCTTACCTTGCCGCTTGAGCTCAATTTGTTTTAGGCTCGTATGGACCAAAATGTTCGTTGCAGAGCTGAGTCACTTGTCCCTTACCTCGGGTGGGGGGTAACAAGTAATTCTCAGCAATGCTTGAACTACAAATACTCTTATTCTAAAATTCTCTACCCCTTACCACTGGTGGGGGGGAAGTAGAGTCTAATAAAATAAGAGGTTAGTACTTTCAATATTAAAAGTTTTACCCCTTACCGCTGGTGGGGGGAAGTAAAACCTTAATAAAGAAAGAAGAATAAAAATTATTAAATGCTTTACCCCTTACCGCTGGTGGGGGGAAGTAAAGCATACAAAATAAATTTTAGAAGAAGAAGGAGAGTGTTATTGAGAGTCTTAACGATTCTGAATATTTATTAAATATTTCTTCTTTATATACAATTTTCTTACTTTATGTTTCCTAACTAATTGTATATGTACATGTGTGTGTGTGTATGTACATGTTGTTTTGGTATTGGTATTTACAAACAACCGCTCTGGTCTTATCATAATTTTAATTTTAATGCTTGCATTTGCGTCGGCTATATGTATACATGCAAATAATATCAATGCATTTTCTAATGCATGTATGGGTGTATGCATTTGTATGCGTGGACATTAGATTAAAAGAGATCAACGCATTGATATCTTATTTCGGTTGTGTACAAAATATTGACAGTTAAATGTGTTACAATTTATGGGTTTTTATTCATTTCTCATGTTTATGTATTTTACTTATCTTCTATTCTAAAGTGGACTGTATTTTCTATGTGTCAAAAAGTATTATTGTACGTATATTTTTTTATGTTCAGTTTTATTACTCTGGAAGATGTATGTATGTATGCATACATGTTCAAAGATGTTTGAACATATTGCCGAGGGCAAAAAGGTGATTATTTATGTACTGTATACTAAACATGTTCAATTTATTTACAATTGGATACTCATAAAGTACATATTTCACTAAAAATATTTTTAAGATAACTACGATTTGCAAAAAAAACGATAATTTATTGTATTGAAGTATAAAATATTTTATTACGTTCATGTTTATAGCCCGAACACAATGAAAACGACGAGCTACGGACCACAGCTGTCAAACTATTTTTCCACGTATTAATTATGTAGATAATTATTTTGGCGACGACAGAGCTACACGACGACTGTGGTTGTGGCCAGATTAGATCTATTTCTATTTTTCCAGCGACAGATAAGGTTCTTCCTCTTATTTTATGTCAAACTCATACAAATTCATGATGTCGCTGCCGCGTTCAAAAAAATCATGTCGCCATCGACAAAGCGTTTATAAAGGGTGATTTTTTTGAGGTTAGGATTTTCATGCATTAGTATTTGACAGATCACGTGGGATTTCAGACATGGTGTCAAAGAGAAAGATGCTCAGTATGCTTTGACATTTCATCATGAATAGACTTACTAACGAGCAACGCTTGCAAATCATTGAATTTTATTACCAAAATCAGTGTTCGGTTCGAAATGTGTTTCGCAAACCCAATTGCTGCGAACGGCGACGAATCGACATTTCACGGTCTTCAGCAACACTCTCAGAAACAGACGCAATATTCTCTTCTGTACGCACTGTACGCATTCGTGTGGTTGGTTTAATGTCCAATAAAGTAAACTGAGTGCGAAACTTGGTCACAATCGCATTAATTGTTTGCTCACTTGGTCGATTATGTAGACCATAAATCGGACGTAAAGCGAACCGAACACTGATTTTGGTAATAAAATTCAATGATTTGCAAGCGTTGCTCGTTAGTAAGTCTATTCATGATGAAATGTCAAAGCATACTGAGCATCTTTCTCTTTGACACCATGTCTGAAATCCCACGTGATCTGTCAAATACTAATGCATGAAAATCCTAACCTCAAAAAAATCACCCGTTATAACGAAGATAACATATTAGTGGTATTCATCTAAATCAATAACTTTATCAAGCAGATAATATTATAGGTTTACGCACTCTAGTACATGAACGACCCATACTCTCTTTTCGTTTATACTTGCGACAATAGTCGTGTTTTCTTTGGTCATCGAGCTCAGTATCAGTAACTTTATACTACTAGCAGGAGGATAAAGAAATTATAGAAACTAACTCACTAAATGGGAAAAATGATATTTACGAGATAATATCTATTTAAATAAATATACACATAACATAAAAGTGGAGTGCAATGGGGTATAGTCATTGCGCTGGGTATGCAGTTACAGTTGCATGGCTATACTCAATCCCGACTCTTGCGTCCTCGTTCGCGCACTCTGGGCAACGTGAGCAACCCATGTGCGAGATGCGAATCCGAGTGGAGCCTTGGGTCACGGCAGAAAGAGAGGGAGCTTCGGTGGGGCCACTCCGACTTATTCGGTTTAAGGGCTCACTGAAGTCTGCAGCGTCTGTTCACCAGTAGGTGCGGCTGCAAGCGGGTGTCTGCTTGGAGCAAGCGGCTCGCTATATAAACGTGTATTTGGTTGCGAAACCACCCCCGTCCCAGCAATGGGTTGTGCGCTGGGCTTGGGACCCGCCACGTAAAAACCACTTCCAGTGAAGAAGCAAGGCAAAGCCTCGGATGAGACCCCCCCTTATGATGACGACCACGGCAAATGTTTAAAGGACTACGATTTGAGGGCATGCACCTGGAATGTCCGGACCCTTAATGGGGAAGGTGCCTCTGCCCGGCTGGTTGATGTCCTCGTAAGGACAAAAGCTGACATCACCGCCATCCAAGAAATGCGTTGGACGGGGCAAGGCAAACAATGTCTGGGGCCTTGCGACGTCTACTACAGCTGCCATGTAAAGGAGCGCAAATTCGGAGTTGGATTTGTGGTGGGAGAGAGACTCCGTCGCCGAGTACTGTCGTTCACCCCGGTGGACGAGCGTCTAGCCACAATCCGCATCAAAGCGAGATTCTTCAACATCTCGCTCATCTGCGCCCATGCCCCGACGGAAGAGAAGGATGAGGCATCCAAGGATCTCTTCTATGAGCGCTTGGAGCGCACGTACGAGCGCTGCCCCCGTCATGATATCAAAATCGTGCTTGGCGACTTCAATGCCAGGGTGGGCAAAGAAGGGATCTTTGGAACCACCGTCGGAAAATTCAGCCTCCACGACGAAACGTCCGACAACGGATTGAGGCTGATCGACTTCGCCGGGGCCCGAAACATGGTAGTATGCAGTACTAGGTTCAAGCATAAAAAGATCCATCAAGCTACGTGGCTGTCTCCGGATCGAAAAACGAGAAACCAAATCGATCATGTTGTGATAGACGGAAGGCACGCTTCCAGTGCTTTAGACGTACGCACACTCCGAGGCCCAAACATCGACTCGGACCACTATCTTGTTGCAGCCAAGATACGCACCCTGCTTTGTGCAGCAAAAAATGTGCGCCCAAATATGCAAGGAAAGCTTAACGTCGAAAAGCTGCAATCACAACAGACAGCCAGCGCTTTCGCTACTCGACTCTCACACCTGCTCTCAGAGAGCACTCTTCAACAAACCGACATATGCGAGCAGTGGAACCACATTTCCCGCTCATTAAGTACCGCCGCCGAAGAAGTAGTCGGATTTCAGCGAGCCCGAAAGAACAACTGGTACGATGAGGAGTGTCAGGAAGCTGCAGAGAAAAAAGATGCCGCCTACAGGGCCACGCTGCGATCGGGCGCAACGCGCGCTATGTGGGACCGCTATAGGGATCTGAAGAGGGAAGCGAGACGTATTTGCCGCAACAAGAAGAGAGAGGCAGAAATACGTGAGTGCGAAGAGCTTGAAATGCTGGCCGACAGGAGGAATGCCCGAAAATTTTACCAGAGAGTTAGGCGACTTACGGAAGGTTTAAAGACCGGGGCGCACTCCTGTAAGAACAATAATGGCGACCTAGTAACTGATGTCCAGAGCGTACTTAAATTATGGAGGGAACACTTTTCCGCCCTACTAAATGGTAGCAGCACGGAAAGTTGTGGAGAAGAAGAACCCGAGCCCGCAGTCGATGATGACGGAGTCGACGTTCCACCGCCTGACTATGACGAGGTACGTATAGCAATAACGCGGCTGAAAAACAACAAAGCCGCTGGAGCTGACAGCCTGCCAGCTGAGCTATTCAAGTACGGCGGCGAGGAGTTGATAAGGTGCATGCATCAACTCTTGTGCAGAATATGGTCAGATGAACGCATGCCCGACGACTGGAATTTAAGTGTGCTCTGCCCAATCCACAAGAAAGGTGACCCCGCCATTCGCGCCAACTACCGCGGGATCAGCCTTCTAAGCATAGGTTACAAGGTCTTATCGAGCGTATTGTGTGAAAGACTGAAGCCCACCGTCAATGAACTGATTGGGCCTTATCAGTGTGGCTTTAGACCTGGCAAATCCACCATAGACCAGGTATTCACAATACGCCAAATCTTGGAAAAGACCCGCGAGAAAAGGATCGACACTCACCACCTATTTGTCGACTTTAAAGCCGCTTTTGACAGCACTAAAAGGAGTTGCCTATACGCCGCTATGTCTGAATTTGGCATCCCCTCAAAACTCATACGGCTGTGTAAAATGACGTTGAGCAATACCACCAGCTCCGTCAGAATTGGAAAAGACCTCTCCGAGCCGTTCGCCACAAAACGGGGTTTCAGACAGGGCGACTCCCTTTCATGTGACTTCTTTAATCTGATGTTGGAGAAGATAATAAGAGCTGCAGAACTGAACCGCTCAGGAACAATTTACTACAAGAGCGTGCAATTGCTGGCTTATGCCGATGACATCGACATCATCGGTAACAAAAACCGCGAAGTCTGTTCTGCCTTTTCCAAGTTGGATAGGGAAGCAAAGCGCATGGGTCTGGTGGTAAACGAGGACAAGACGAAGTATCTCCTGTCATCAAACAAACAGTCAGCACATTCGCGCCTTGGCACCCACGTCACTGTTGACAGTTACAATTTCGAGAAAGTAGAGAATTTCGTTTACTTGGGAACCAGCATTAACACCGATAATAATGTCAGCATTGAAATCCAACGTAGAATCACTCTTGCCAACAAGTGCTACTTTGGACTGAGTAGGCAATTCAGGAGTAAAGTCCTCTCTCGACGTACGAAAACCACGCTCTATAAGTCACTCATCATGCCCGTGCTGGTATATGGCGCAGAAGCATGGACAATGACAACATCCGATGAGGCGGCTCTTGGGGTGTTTGAGAGAAAGATTTTGCGGAAGATTTACGGGCCTTTACGCGTTGGCGACGGCGAGTACCGCAGACGATGGAACGATGAGCTGTATGAGCTTTACAACGACATGGACATAGTGCAGCGAATTAAAATACAGCGGCTCCGCTGGCTTGGTCATGTCGTTCGAATGGACACCGACGCTCCAGCTCTGAAAGTATTCAACTCGGAACCCGCTGGTGGTAGCAGAGGAAGAGGGAGGCCCCCACTGCGATGGAAAGATCAGGTGGAGAAGGACTTGGCTTCACTTGGCGTTTCCAATTGGCGTCAGTTGGCACAGAGGAGAAACGACTGGCGTGCTTTGCTGAACTCGGCCAAAATCGCTTAGGCGGTTACAGCGCCAAAAAAGAAGAAGAAGAAGAACATAAAAGAAACAATGGCAGAATGTCTGTTTATGTATGAATTCATTTGTCACGGCTACCAAACTGTGTGCCCAAATTATCAGTGAGATAAACAAACAGAACGGATAATAAATTGATCCAGATCTCTATCGGAATCATGTCGTTGTTGTTGAATTTGCGTGGAAAATTTTTATGCGGATCAAGATTATTGCCCAAGAAAACTAGAGGTGCGACAGAGTTGCATTGGCTTCAGTTTATCAAGTTTATTCAGTGAAGTCGCTGGAGAAATTAATCAGAAATGAGTAAACGAGTTTCCACACAAATTTTGACAGTTCATTTATAAGGTTTACATAATTATAAGTTTATACGGTTTACGATGCATATATAAGGTTTGACGTATACCCTTCTTGGAAGCTGTTGCCCAGCTCGTCGTTTTCAATGTGTTCAGAACTTTACTTATAAAGCTCATAACAATATTTCTCTCGCCATTTATCCGATGTTAAAATTTTTCACCACATTATTTTACTGCACAGCACCCTGAATGCGGCAAAACACTTGCTCGCAACCCTTAGGCCGTTTATGGGGACCAAATTAACAGCCACAACAACAAAAACCCATCTACTGGTATACTGTGCAAGCAATGTAGAGGATTTAACACAGTCAAATATAAAAAAAAAAACATTAGGGGTATTCTCGATCCGATGCATACTGTCTAGCACGGTGCATAGATAGCATAAATAGCATGATTGGATACTTTTGTTGTTGTTTCATGTGTTCAAATATTATGCAATCTTTGCACCCTCATGCTACTATGAACCTGGTGTTATTTTGATTGCATGATTTGGTAGCATACTTTTTGCAACCATGTGTCAGCTGTTTTTTCATTTGTAAACAAGCAGAAAGTTGGATAAAAAGTAGTTTTAATTCATTTTACTATTTTGCAACAATTTATCGTTTTAATTTTTAGAAAATGAGCGATATTACGCGAAAAAGATCGGTTGTAAGGTTACAGCCAAAAAAAAAGTGGCAGGCTCGAGAGGTGGAGCTCATCCTGGACTTTCTTGAAGAGGAGCCCAAGTTTGAGGTAAGCAATGTTTTTAATCTGAAGATTCGTAGAACCTCGTTTAAAACTTATATTGATGTTCTTATATTTATTTCAGTTTCCAACTGCACAAATATTTTATACAAAATTTATTGAAAAAACCCTCATAGAGGCTACCCCTGAGCTGGTGCGCTGGAAGGTGCGCCTCACGTAAAAGCCAACGATTCGTTGAATTCAACTGGAGCTGGCGTACTTGAAGGAGAAGAATCCATAGAAGGTAAAAATAGATACTTATTGATTCATATATGTATTTGCTGTTAATTAGGTAAACCCATTTTCAATGATCTGCAGGCAAAATACTCAAAATATGTCCACACTATAGGCGTCTCCAAAATATATTTGAACCACGAGGCATAGCACTACGGGCGCCACTGCTAGTGACAGAATCACCATCGACAGAGCTACCATGTATAGAATTGCTATTAACAGAACCACCATGGATAGAATTACCATCAACTGAATCACCACCAGCCATAGCGACATTGGCATCCGTTTCTCCAACACTGTCATCAACTATTACACAGTTAGTTGAAACCGAAGTTCCTTCACCACGTTCGCCATCGTTGCCAATCCCAAAGCAATCAGGGAAAACTAAAGCACGACCAAGATCTGCTATGGGACAATTAGCTACAATTCAAAAGGAAAGAATAGAGTTTGAAAGTGAAAAATTAAAAGTTGAGAAGGAGGCAGTTGACATAGAAAAGAAAAGATTAGACATAGATGAAAAGAGAGCAGAAAATGATAAATATTTCCGCGAAAAAGAATTAGATTTCAAATATAAAGAGCTGGAAATGAAGGAACGTATTGCGAAATATGAAATAGATAAAAAATATCGAACCTAAGAGTGCTAAATGCAGATATCTATGTTGTAACCAGAAGTAGTATTGGATAAATTTGTTTTTATTTCTTTGTTTAAGAAAGTGTATATACAAATATGTACATTTGTAAATGTATATATTTACCTACCCTGCAGTAAAATTTAGAGACAGTCTCTTAAAGCGCTAGTTCCGCCCTACACATTTCAGAACCATCTCTGAACTAGTGCAAAACGGATGCAGGGAGGGACAGTTGAAACTCTCGGTGTGTTAGTTGCGCTCTGTTGAGAAGTAAATGCACAAATTCTCACTTCTCGTACAATACGAAAATAGCTCAGTGGGAAGACGTCCGACTCTAATATCGTTGGTCACCAGTTCAAATCGCGGTGGAGGTCGAGGTGGATTTTCAAATTTAAGAAATATAAATTGTTGAGTGCCGCTTAAAAATTGAAGACAAAAGTGATCAAATAATATAAACAAACTAAAAAAAAATAAATAAAAATTTAATAGAATGCAATCTGTAAAAGAAAAGAAAAAACGAAAAAATATCAAAAAATCGAATAATCAGAATTTTTTTAATAAAAAACTTATTGTCGCAGATCTGTCTGAATTGGAGCCAATTTAGAATAGAAAAATAATCTAATAATCGAGTTTTAAAATTTCTTCTCTTAGAAAAACTTGCTGACCCAGAACTGTTCAAATGGAACTAGTTAAGAACTAGTTCGAAAGTTCTGCAGAGGGGGGCAATTTCCACTTCGTAGGACATCGCCATGTAAAAAGAAACATTTGGAAGCATTGCGTTGGGATAGATTTAGAGCCAGTACCGCCTCTTAAAGATCTAGTTCTGCGCTAGTCCTGAACTAGCGCGATTTACTGCAGGGTACATACAAGCATACGCTCATGCGCAAGTGCACATATATGTATGTATACATATAAGTATGTACATGCATATGTATCAATATAGAGTTAATGTCCCAATGAATAAAGCAAGGGAGTATTTTACATATGAGCCGTTCAGTGCACACATCGGTTAACTCCATCAACAAAAAGTTGGGAGATGCGATAAAATAATGTATGTACATTATTTTTATACCCGAGCGCACTTGTGCACAAGGGTATATTAATTTTGTTCACATAACGGTTGTTTGTAACAGCCAAAACGAATCGAGATAGATATAGACAAATGTGTACATAAATGATCATGATGAAAAAAGAAATGGATTAAGCCATATCTGTCTGTCCGTCCGTCTGTCCGTCTGTCCGTCTGTCCGTCTGTCCGTCTGTCCGTGTACACGATAACTCGAGCAAAAATTGAGATATCTCAACGAAATTTGGTATGTAGGTTTCCCTTAATCCAAGGTAGGTTGGTATTGAAAATGGGCGAAATCGGACTTTAACCACGCCCACTTCCCATATAACGGTAATTTCCAGAAATACGAAAACTGCGATATTTTAGTAACTACTGAAGATAATTCACTCAAAATTGATATTTACAATAATTTTTAGACGAAAAATAAGAATATTATAAATTTTTGCAAAATGGGCGTAGCCACGCCCACTTATGGTTACATGTGTATATCTTGGTAGCCGCCGCACCAATTTCTTCCAAACTTGGCACAGTTGTTGGCCTTGGTACAGCATACAATAGTGCCGAAACTTTTTAAAATCGGACAATAACCACGCCCACATCCCATATAACGGTAATTTAGAGAAATACAAAATCTTCGATAAATCAGTAAATATTGAAGCTAATTTATTCAAAATTGATGCTTGCAACAATTCTTTACCAAGAAATACGTTTATGGTAAAATTTTGGAAAATGGGCGTGGCACCGCCCACTTATGATCACATATA
>NW_016159205.1:11529-24086 GCF_001687245.7 Rhagoletis zephyria
GTCTCTTTTGCTGGCGAAAAGTTTGAGTTCATTGCTGTGAGCGAGATTGATGTGGTGAAATCTGTTTTTAAGATCAGGTCCAACGCAATCGGGGAGGACGGCATTCCGATTAGATTTGTGAAGGTAATCTTACCGATTATTTTGCCAACCTTGACACACATAATAAACCATAGTCTCACCACGTCCTGTTTTCCCGATGCCTGGAAGATTGCTACTGTGCTTCCTGTAGCCAAAAATAAATCCGCATCCAGCCCTAGTGATTTCCGACCCATCAGCATACTACCAGCCTTGTCTAAAGTTTTCGAATCTTTGTTATCTGAACAAATCTCTTCCCACATCGGTAAATTCAACCTTATATCCCCATTTCAATCCGGATTCAGACCCCATTAGAATACTGTTCGACAAGAACCACTTAACTCTACTATGCTTGCTGGACTTCTCTAAAGCCTTTGATTCAGTTAGCCACGAACTACTGTGCTTTAAATTAAATAACTACTTTGGGTTTGGAGAGTCAGCAGTGAAACTGATGCGTAGCTATCTGAAAGAGAGGTCTCTGCGTGTCAAGGTTGGATCTCAAATATCTGAACAAAGGCCTTTGTTCACGGGTGTCCCACAAGGGTCAATCTTAGGACCACTACTATTTAGTTTGTTCGTTAATGATATATTTCGGACTTCTATGCACGCCAACATGCATGCCTATGCGGACGATGTCCAGCTCTATATGTCAGGTCCTCTTGAGGAGTCAGCTAATTTGTGCGCAAGCTTCAACAGAGAACTGATGTCTATAAGCTCCTGGGCACAGTTAAATAGTCATCGTCTTAATTGTGACAAGTGTTTTGTTTTACCTATTTGTAAGAAACGTCTTAACCTAGCAACTATTCCATCGTTACACATTGGTGGCAAACCAATTAAATTTGTGTCAAAAGTAACTAACCTGGGGTTTATTATCCTGCATTGACCATGTGAATTCAACTGTAGTCTATGATACTTTAAGGAATTTACGAATGTCTGCTCCATTCACACCGATAGAAATCAGATGTAAACTCGCAATCCAACTTATAATGCCAATTATCTGTTATTCTGAGGTAGTCTACAGCAGGTTAGATTCCCAATCAGCTCACAAAATAGATGTAGTATTTAACCAGATCACGCGCTATGTGTTTGGGCTAGCAACATATGAGCATATTTCCGCTTGGAGAACGCGCCTACTTGGCTGCGAAATTTCAGAATATCTTAAAGCTAGAAATTGCATACTCCTTTTTCGTCTCATGACAAATAAGGCACCCAAATATCTATATGAAAAATTAACGTTCCCCAAATCCACTCGAGGACTTGACTGTTCCTACCTACAATTATCTCAGCTCTGCACGGCTATTCTTTGTCAATGCTATCCGTATCTGGAACTCTATTCCATCCCATATTCGCAGTAGCTTAAACAAAAGCAACTCTAAAAATGTTCTGTATGCGTATTTCCGTTTGCTTCACTTCAATCCCTGTGATGTGCTCTCTATGTACTTGTCTAATTAAGTCTTATTTTAAGTATATGTCTTGGAATTGTGGAACTCACTTAAAAATACTACTCTGTTAATTATATTATGTTACTTTTATTTAGTCTTAAGTAATTTGTGCTGTTTTAGTTATATGTATGTACTGTTATGAATTTTTTGTTGCGCTATAAAAGATCTTTCTTTTGATCTTATTGTGCTAATGATTTTATTAATAAATGAAATGAAATGAAATGAAAATGAAATTAAATGCTGCAACGGAAATGATGCAACGGAAGTGATGCAACGGAAATGGTGCAACGGAAATGGTTGGGGCTGAAACAAGTATTTCTTGTGTGTATGCCACGAAAATGATGCAACGGAAATGATGCAACGGAAATGGTTGGGGCTGAAACAAGTGCTTCTTGTGTGTATGCATATAACACTTAGAAAAAGACCAATACAAGAATAAAAGTAAAGGTGACTACGTACATAAATGAAGAAAAGGATAAAGGCAAAGGTAAAAATAAAAACAAAAACAAAGATGCGTAAAGATAAAGGCAAAAATGAAGACCAAGGAAATTTAAACACTTTACTTATATGTATATATAAGGGCAAATGTGAAGGGGAATATGTAGCTGAAAAAAATGATGAACATAAAAGTAAAGACAAAGAGGAGGATGAGGATATCGATAAAAGCAAAGATGAAGATAGGGGAAGAAAGATTAAAGTAGAGGTAATTAAAGAGGAAAGGATATAGAGAGAGACACAGAGACTCAATCTGGGAACTATTTTGGGATTTTAGAGATTTTCGGGATTCTCGAGACCTATCGATAAAATAATCGATATTTTTATCGGTTTTGTTATCGATATTTATAGATTTTGTTATCGATATTTATCGATTTAATATCGATTTAATATCGATATTTACCGATTTTGTTATCGATATTCATCGAATTTGTTGTCGATAATTATCGATTTTGTTATCGGTTCTTATCGATTTTGTTATCGATATTTATCGACTTTGTTAGCGATATTTATCAATTTAGTTATCGATATTTATCCGATTTTGTTATCGATATTTATCGATTTTGTTATCGATATTTATCAATATTTATCGATTTTGTTATCGAGATTTATCGATTTTGTTATCGATATTTTTATCGATTTTCTAATCGATTTAGCTACCAATGGTATTATCCATGTTGCTATTGAAATTCTATCGAATTTGTCATCGATTTTGTTATCGATAAAGTATAAAGATAAAAATGAAGATAATGGAAAAACAAAATAACATGAATGTTATTAAAACGAACAGTGGTAGGTAGGGATCTTGATAGAATTGGGATATTGATAGAAAAAAAAGCGAAAAAATATAACCTTAAGCAAAAGCAGATGTGTGTATGTATAGATAGATAAGTAATGTAAGTTTCACTTCTACAGTGTGGCCCAGGCGCACTTCCTTTTTTTTATTAAAGTTACGTTTGTATGTTTTAGAAGCGGAAATTAATTAAAATGAAATAAACCTAACGATATAACTTATGTATGTTTACGTATTTTTTAGTCAAACATATAGGAGTATAAGTTTTGTGTTTTAATTTCTGCTTCTGGGTTATTTTGATTGAATTCAGAAAAAGTATTGGTGAATACTTCAACTTCTCCATCATCAGTATTACCATTTAGTTCATAATCCTCAAACTCTGAACTTTTAATGAGAACGTTGTGCAGGACGCAGCAAGTCATAAACCATTCCGAGCAGAAATTGTGACTTTTTTCATCTCGTACACGTATCCTAAGTTCCTTTAAGCTTCCGAAACGCTCTTTAAGGATACCAAAACAGTGTTCTATTCTGACTCGGTATCTGCTGTGGCGTAAATTAAAAGCTATGTGCTTAGTGCGATTTAATTGTTGGGAATTTGATCTGTATGGTGTTATAAGGGTAGTTTGTAATGGGTACGCAGAATCCCCCGCTATCCATTGCTCAGAAGAAAAAAAGTTTTCTTTTTCTGTATATAGGGGACTGGAAACATTCTTGCATCGTGGTTGCTGCCAAAATGACCCACTGAAGCATGGCGAATCTTAAGTTGATCGTCACATACAACTTGCGCTTTAATGGAATACACACGATTTTTTGAAAAGTAAGCTTGATGGTTGGTGACTGGAGCTTCTGCAAGCTTTACTTCCGTTCCATCAATATATCCAATACAGTCCGGCAATTCGTGATAAGTTCTGTATGAAATTGCTTTTCGCTCATTTGAATCAGGCCAAAAAATAAACTTTGACTGTAAGTTTCTGAATGCTTTAAAAATTCGTCTTGTTATTTTGTAGATGGTTTCGCCGTCTCCTACTCCAAATATTGCCGCGATTTTTTTTTTTATTGCTGCGCTTTCTAGTGGGGAGCCGAGACGGTAAAGCACTATAGCTAATTGAATATCCAAAGAAAATAGTTTCTGTGCGTGAGGCTTATTAAATTCTGGATCATCACAAATAAGCGATAAAAGTTGTCTAAATTGCTCGTGGTTGACGCGCACCATTTGCCGAAAACGGTTCTCATCCAGCTTGTTGAGGACAGAACTTCTCCACTTCACAGATTTTGGAACGTTCTCAAAACAGCCGCGTAAAAAGGACATTACAATGAAAATATCTTCGTTGAAATATTTCATTTCTTTTATAAAACTTCTGACACCTGAAAATAAATGAGAATGGTAAGAAATAGTTAATTGATAGACTTATTTACTCACCATTTGTAAAAATTATATTCATTTTGGCGTTTTCAATTAGAAAATGCATAAGTTTTTGTTTTTCACCTTCACGAGGCATTTTTTAATTTGACATAAGAACGTTTTGACATATGCATGCTATGACCGAAGGAAAGGAGTTCTCGATAAGGTGCATACTTTGGGGTTGCAAGTATGTTATTTATGCTTGCATGCACTCATGCAACGGATCGAGAATACCCCTATTGTTACTAATATAAATTATGTATGCACATACATATGTACATTTATAAAGGAAACCCACTTACCTTTGCTCCACCACCACCGCACCGCTCCCAAACAATTCATAGGATACAATACTCTATCCAAATGGAATAAAAACAGGCAATTTTTAGTAATAAGAGGTTATGTATGTACCAGAGATGCTCAACAAACTAGCAGCCCTATTCTAATAAAACCTCACAACTGAGTTGTGAGCAAAACTTTGTGAGATTTCTTGTGAGGTCTATTTTGTGAGGTTATTCTAGCCCACACCTCACAAGAAAAAAGCTCAACAAAATCACCACACGAGGTGAAAAGCATTTTGCTGTCTAACAGCTGTTTCGTAAATAAAAAAATACAAAAGATGGATGCTGAACAACAGCAAAAGTAAATATATTTGCAATTTGTTTATTTTTTTGATAATTACTGATTTTATTTATTTTCTAGCCAAATTTAAAAAGAAATAAAGCAGGAGTAGCTCTAGTACTTCACACAGTTTGCAATACACAACTTGGAGCAAAAGTTTGTATGGAAATGAAATCCTATGCCTGCTCTAACTCTTCCGAAACTACCGCAAAAACAAGCAATAACTCCGCCATTACTGAATATACTTTTAGTTAAAAAAAAAAACTTAACACAGAAACTGATAGCGAACGAAAATTAACAAAACATTATTCAATTGCTCAATAAAAATCGGCTATTTTTCTCTTGTGAGGGTCTCATTCGTACATAATAAATTTCCTGACAATTGTGAGCGTATGTCCTTTTGAATTTACGCCAGCATAGGGATAACCTCACAATAGTCAGAAACCTCACAATAGTGAGTGTGGTGATTTTTGTGAGGGCAACAGAATAGGGCTGTATATCAGGTATGGGCAAGCCCATTTTGCGGACTAGGTCAGGGGAAAATCATGGGCAAACATGAAGGGGGCAACGATTCTTACTAATACACGTATACCAATGAGAGCCACTGCGCACGCATTCTGGAGTAAAAAGGCACACTCTCCCAAACATACGCCACATACACTCCTCGTCATTTGAATAGCTCAACCTTTCAATCCTTAGTATTTACATTTTTAATTTTGTTTATTTAATATTCATTACATCCGATTTTAAAACTTTATACAAAGTTTAAAAATCTCAACAAAGGGGTACAATAAAGTCTAAATTTCAAGTGTCTGTAAAATAGCGGTGATTTTTGACAATTTTTTCGGTGATGGTGCTGCGCATTTTCTCTCATACTAAGTCTGCTCGACAAAACGAAAAAATCATATAAAATGCTGCCCAAGAAATGGAAAAGAATTTTTCCTCAAAGTTTTAAATTGTAAAAAAATTGTTAATACTTAGGATTGAAAGGGTATGTGACGAGGAGTGTATATGAGCAGATGTGATCCCTACTTCAAGTAACCGCGAGCTGAAAGTGTGATTTTGTTAGTGTACCAATTACGTTTGAATGATTTTGCGTTCACTTTGTTACGCTCTCGCATGTATACGCATGTGATGCGTACTCTCTTTAAGCAGGCGCTCACTCTCTGTTCATGCTTGTATATGACTCATATAATATGAGCAATTTTGACATCGCTATAAAGCTGAAAATACATGTGCATATATTCTGCATGCAGATCTGCACAAATATCTGCACCTAGAATACATGTGCAGCAATTTTTGACATTTTTGACAGCTGATTATTTGGCGCGTAATTGATGTTTTTCTTGAGAATTTGATTGACTAATAAAAAAAATGAATAAAAATGGAAATTGAAAGAAAAAAAAGGTTGCAAAAGTTGGTTCTACTTTTAGCAGTCCAAAAAAAATATATTGACTTGCTGACTTTGTGTTCATTAACTGAAAAAATAAGAACACGAGTATGGACAATTTCCATATACACAGAACATTTACCTCTATTCATAGTCGCATTTCAGACATCTACTAAGTAGTTTCGACTTAGTTTACGATATAGCAAAACGAGTGTGAAAATGTATAGATTTTTATTTACGATATATTGGAAAAATTACATTTTTATTAAATAATGTCAAGTTTGATCATCCGTTTATGTAATTTTTATTTTCATTGCATGATTATGCAAAAGAATAAGGTATAATTTTCTTGTTAATTGTGTGAAATAGCCAGAACAACCGCAGTGATGTGAAGTCGATGTTTATCGAAGCATGCTGTGAAACATACAAATAGTAGATATCTAAATGGTATGCACAAATTTACTTTAACAGAACTAGCGTGAAACTGACTTATTATTTGAGAATTTATCTAAATTATTCCAATTATAAATTTGTGATTTAGCTTTATTCGAATTGTAATACGCATTTAATTTGATCTTCCGAATAAAATGGATCGATCTTTGTAAATTTTAATTGGAGATTATTCAATATTATCAAAATCACCCTCTACCAACTTAATTTTTACATATTTCGTCTGTTTTCCCTTAATTTGATAAAATACTTCTTCCTAGTTACGACTTAGTTGCAGCTGCAGCCGAAACTAAATTTTAAGTTGGTACTTAGCCAGAAAAGTCGAAACTAAGGCGACTATGAATAGCTTTAGTTGTGACTTAGAATAGTTTCGACTTAGTTGAGTACTAAATATGACTATGAATATGCGCCAATGATTCTGTCGAGTTTCAAAAGGCTACGCGAATGGGAATAAATCAATTTATCTTACTGCTTAATTTGATTAAAGGGCGCATAACATAGCAAGACTATGTACGACGTCCAATACCATCAGAAAGTCGGCTAGCAATAACATTAGTGTAAGCTTATCAATTATATAAATGTTATAATTTAGTAATAACTAAATAAATTCATCAACTGTTAGATACTTAGCACATGGAGTTTGTCGCCAAATGTTGGCCTGGGCTTTCAGAGTAGGAGTATCCACTGTTGGGAAGATTATCGTGGAAACATGTGGAGCTATTTGGGACGAACTTTCAGGAATATATTTAGCACAACCAAATGAAAATTAGTGGAGCGAAATAGCCGATTCATTCTACATAAAGACAGGAATGCCGCATTTTGTAAGACCTGTTGACGGCAAACATGTCCAGATCAAGTGTCCAAGAAAATCCGGGTCTATTTATTTCAACTATAAACAATATTTCAGTATTATATTGTTAGCCGTGTGTGACAGCAAATATACATTCACCGCAGTTGACATAGGGGCGTACGGCAGCCAAAGTGACGGAGGAGTTTTGAAAGTTAGTAGTTTCGGTAAACGAATTTTAAGCGGCACAATAAATCTACCAGAAGCAGAAAATCTTCCAGGTAGTGAGATAAGATTTCCATTTTACTATGTGGGAGACGCTGCTTTTCCTTTGACGAAACATTTGATGAGGCCGTATCCGGGAAAGTGTTTGGAGGCAAGCAAAGACCATTTTAATAAAAGCTTATCTAGAGCGCGGGTACTAATTGAAAATACCTTTGGTATCCTGGTAGCTAGATGGCGAGTTCTCAACAATCCTTTGAATGTATTTCCTGAAAATGCTAATACAATAATCAAAGCAACAGTTACTTTACATAATTTTGTGAAATTGCATAGTTCTGCTCATTATTGTCCCTCAAACTTTTTCGACCACTTAAATGAAAGCGGTTAATTAGTCGAAGGTCGGTGGAGACAACTTATTGCGCCATTGGAGCAGAGTACGGTATTGTCAAGCGCGAATGCAAGACGAAGTGGGTTTGATGTTTGATACACGAGATGTTCTTAAAGATTACCTATTCTCCAATAATTTTAATTAAATCATTAAATTAAATTTAATTTATTTAATAAAAAATACACAAAAAGCTTAAGTGTTTCTATTTTCCATAAATTGGTGAAATGATTTACACATTTGCAGTTGGAGAGCTGACAGTTCCATGCTTGTCAAATTAGCCCCTTCCGCTTGTACAGCAAGGCCCTCAAAAAAGAGGTGAATGGAAGATTTATTTACACCACCCACTAGCATATTTTCAGCCAAGGATGTAACTTTTTTGAAGTCTTTGTTTGCGCTTTCAATTATATCTTCTATTTTTCTTTTACGTCCTGGCGGTGTTGATGTTTGTGAGGAGTTCTGCAATGCCGCGTTGTTGGAAATGGAAATGCTTTCACCAAAATCTCCGCTAGGGAAAGAGCTATCTTCTTCTGTATTTCTTCTGCGTGCTGTCGTTTTTGGAGTTTGTGAGGAGAGTTGCGATTCCGTATTATTGGAGTTGAAAATACTTTCAGCAAAATCCCCGCAAAGAAAAGAGTCGTCTTCGTCTAAAATTTCTTCCACTTCTCCATAATTTCCGTGAGTACTGTATGTAATGCAAAAAACCACTGGATGAGTTCTAAATGCACGCTCACACTCTTAAATATGCATACTTTAAATTTTCCATTTTCACATCTTTTAAAAACCTTAAACTGTCCAACCGTTTCCACTTTTTGTGGGGAGAATCCACACCGCTTCCAGATGGTTTCTTTTTGATGTCTTTGTAAAATTTATCACGTAAAGTGCGCCAGCGAGATTTTAACTTTTCAGCTGAAATAAAACATACTTAGTATTAACAGTTAGTATTGATAATACAACATCCTTACCTGGAATATTCAGTTTACTGGAACGCTCCTGCAATTTTTGCTCTCGCGATTTGTCGAACAAAAACCTATTTTGGCTGACGAATTGAATGAGTTTTTCTTCCATTTTTATTGTTTAGTTATAAACAGCTGATAGTGAAACCACACAAACAAATGGACAATGTTGCCAGACTTTCCTAAAAAAATATCGTTTTTAAGTTGTCAGCATTGATTCTGTGCAGATAAATTCAAATTCTATATGCCTTGCATCTCTGCATTGAACTGCAGATCGGCAACTGTCAAATTAGTACAATTTTTTCTATGCATGCAGAAATCTGCACATGTAATTCCGGCATAACTGTTGCCAACATTGTGACTTTCGCAATAAATTAAGTGCGTTTAGGGAGTGAAACTGCGAAATTTTTTTAGTTTAGCGCTTGTTTCGTTCTTTGGTGCCCTTTTCAAGGCAATTTTATAATAAAAACGTGATTCTATGGAGACATTGGCGCATATTCATAGTCATATTTAGTACTCAACTAAGTCGAAACTATTCTAAGTCACAACTAAAGCTATTCATAGTCGCCTTAGTTTCGACTTTTCTGGCTAAGTACCAACTTAAAATTTAGTTTCGGCTGCAGCTGCAACTAAGTCGTAACTAGGAAGAAGTATTTTATCAAATTAAGGGAAAACAGACGAAATATGTAAAAATTAAGTTGGTAGAGGGTGATTTTGATAATATTGAATAATCTCCAATTAAAATTTACATAGATCGATCCATTTTATTCGGAAGATCAAATTAAATGCGTATTACAATTCGAATAAAGCTAAATCACAAATTTATAATTGGAATAATTTAGATAAATTCTCAAATAATAAGTCAGTTTCACGCTTGTTCTTTTAAAATAAATTTGTGCTTAACATTTAGATATCTACTATTTGTATGTTTCACAGCATGCTTCGATAAACATCGACTTCACATCACTGCGGTTGTTCTGGCTATTTTACACAATTAACAAGAAAAGATACCTTATTCTTTTGCATAATCATGCAATGAAAATAAAAATTACATAAACGGATAATCTAACTTGACATTATTTAATAAAAATGTAATTTTTCCAAAATATCGTAAAGAAAAATCGATACATTTTCACACTAATTTTGCTATATCGTAAACTAAGTCGAAACTACTTAGTAGAAGTCTGAAATGCGACTATGAATAGAGGTAAATTTTAAGTTGGTACTTAAATTTAAGTTGCAACTTTGTTAGTCTTGTTAGTTTCGACTTAGTTGCTGGACTATGAATACGCGCCATTGTATTTATTTTGTTCATTCATTTATTCATTCCAAACGTACGGAAATTTGTAATCGTTGACTTACACATATGTTAGTGTTTGACGGAGCTTCACCTCTGGAAAATATGATCCCAGATAATCCAAACGCAATATTTTCACACAGTCTCTATCACGGAATTCATAAAATGTTCTGCTAATTAGCTGGGTGTGCGCATTTGTACAAAAGTAAGCAATTGCATGAAAATAACGCCGCTAGAGAAACCAAGTAAAGTTTTGCAATTTGTTTTACGAATAAAAAAAACATTTTGCAAATTAAGTTAATTAACTGCGTATAGTTGGAAATATTTACCAGGGACATTGCGTGATTACTTAAAATATTTGAACGTACAGCTTTATATGCAAAAATACCATTAAACACAGCAACACAAATTTGGTGTTTTTTCTTTGGGAAAATTGCGCTATTTTCAGTGTTTTAGTGCTAAAAACTTGGCAATACTGATCACTAGCTGACCTTCATCGAGCGCCTTTACCTGGGTTCGGACAGAAAATTGGAGTAAAAATCTAGTTTTCGTAGTAGATGTGCATTTCATACCTTTATAATAAACAATTAATTTCTCCTCGTATCACTGTATTCTGGGACTAAATAAGGGCCTAAAGCTGCCTTTACAAGGGTCGATTTCTGTAGACTGTTGGGATGTCACTTACACGGGTCGATTTTGGTTAAACGCAAAAATCTACTAGAAAATCGGTACGTGTAAAGGCGCCTTAATCCAGCAAGCAATTATCATTAAAGTTAATATGCTTTGGTTAAAATTAATAAAATAACTTTTTCATTCTTTCATTAACGGGACAATTGTTACATCGGTGGGCAACGACGCAATTACAGAACTTTAGACAGAGCAATCTTTTTCGATCGGGTTCAAATCGGGCGATTGTGCGGGCGTATTCACGAATTCAAGTGTATTTGCGAAGGTGTGTAGCTCACCAATGTAACAATCGAGTCGATAAAACGGTAAAATATAACTTTAAGTTTGCTATTAAAAACCCCACCTCCTTTCTCTTTGAAGAGTATATTTGTTGATGTAACAAAACGGAGCAGATTTTCAGTTGAGCGGAGTAGAGGACTAGGTTTCAAATTATTTCGACAAAACGGAACAAATCTACTCCTATCGGAGGAAAGTCCGAACGATGGCTTATTGTGTATAGGCTAGTATGCAGCTCTCAAGAAAACGGTTAAGAAAAAAATTTCCATTATTACGTGTGTGTATCCAAGGAATTTTGACATCTGATGCTTCACCAGCCAGTTTCCTCACTCTTCCCTCAAGAAATAATGGAATGCGATATAGTGATATATCGGGCTGAGCAATATCGATATAGGAAAAATCGATGTTGAAAATCCTATTCCCAATTGAATAGAATATTATACCTGGCTGTCAACTCACCTGTTATTTCCATCTTGTATATTTACTGAGGATTAAAACGGCACGCCGGTCGACTCAAGCGGTTTGTCAAACTTAAGAGCTAAATAAATCACACAAGCTGCTGATTAAACCTACTTTAGTATTTTCCTATACACTTTTGTAGTTGAAAAATAAATTTAAACTTAAATATCGATATTGCGGGTAAAGTATCGATGTCTCCGATATATCGACCTGGGAATATCGATTAAGAAATCGATTATCGCACCATGAAATATCGATATTCAGAATAATCGAACGAAATCGAAAATTCCTAGCACAAAGTCAGTAATACCACCAGGGATGCCGTTTGAATCTAAATAGATCCAATTGGATACATTTTTAGACGAATTTTTGCGGGATACTTCTTTTTTCCGGTCAGTATAAAAGTGGATACTTTTTTAAATAGTTTTTTTCGTTCAAAAATCGATTTTCATTAAAGATGGTAGAAAGCATTACGTTTTCTAAACGTATAAAGAATCGCTACTTAAGCGTGAAATTAAAGCATTTTATTTTTTGTGAACAAAGCAATGAACATATGAAGAGATCTCACCAAAATAGGTATAAGCACAATTGCTTTAATTAGCTTAAAAGGATGCTTTAAGCAAGATCTTAATATACATACATATCGTCGTTTAAAGTACAAAACCGCAACAAAATGCAAAACCGCGTATCAAGATAATGCAAAACTGCGTATGTGACGTTGCATAAATTATTTTCTAGAGAGTAAAAACACTTATATTTCAAAATGGTTCTCTTTTTTATAAAGCAATCGCATTTCTGGCTAGTATATTTCAGGACGAAT
>NW_016159205.1:24726-45461 GCF_001687245.7 Rhagoletis zephyria
GATTTATGTAAATCATGGTTTATTCAATGTAAATTTTTTTTTTTCTAAATATATATTTGTACAATAAAATTGCACTAGAGACACACACACCGGCCGAACCCCCGGAATGCGGCACCCTTTCCCTTTTGTTCTCCGAAGTGGGGGGGGGACTGTAACGTAGCTCCCCTACGCTACACTGACAGACATACGTACATGCATACATAAAACCCACAAGTACATACATACGTACATACATATCCACATCCAGCCATACATACGCTACATATTTATACACATACATACAGATCTACATGCATACATACAACCATACATACATACACCCATACATACATACACCCATACGTATGAACAACCAAAGGGAAGCACGCAAAAGTGCAAAGCATTCATACACACCAATACTCAGCGAGAATTCGTTGCTCAAACATGCCAAAAATCACGATCTTCATTCGCTTCTCAACCTGCTTATCCAACAACCGACTTAAGTTGATTAACGCCAACTCAGCCAGCACCAGCTTCCGTAGGTAAGCACGGAGCGCATCGGGACGGCTTAGGCCGTGTAACCTCGAGCGCCCTGGCTTGTCCTGCGGGCAAGGCCGAGAGGTTGAGGGGGGCCTGTGACAGGGGAAATACCCCTCGCACAGACCCCCAAACCCATTATTTTAATAAACGGTCTCAGTGGACAGGAGACGAACTCTCCTGCCCACTTAGATACCGCGTGGCGAGCGGGCATTGTGCGGTGGATAAAACCGCCCCACAATGTCAAGCCACCACGATTGAATACGTACCGTCTCACCCCAATGGGTAAGCACGGGGCGCATCGGGACGGCTTAGGCCGTGTAACCTCGAGCGCCCCTGGCTCTGCACATGGGGAATACAGACTGGCCAAGCTGCCGTAGGTAGGCACGGAGCGCATCGGGACGGATTAGGCCGTGTAACCTCGAGCGCCCCTGGCTCTGCCTACGGGACAGGTTGGTGGTTTGTGAGAACATATTAACGACGAGCTTCCGTAGCTTCCGTAGGTGACTTCCGTGACCGCTTCGGACCGCCAATATTAAGTGCCGCCCTGGGCCAAGACTACAACAAGGAACCACCACCGACTATCATTAACGAGGGCCGCTAGCAACATCATCGCCATCCAGGGCCGTTGTCATCGTCGTCCTTCATTAGGGCCGGACTGCCGCCTTCCTCACCATTGGGCCGCCAATATCATTGCCGCCCCAGGCCGAACGCAACACCAAGAGCCGCCACCTTTCAGGGCCGCTAGCAACATCATCGCCATCCAGGGCCGTCACTACTAAAGGGACTGCTACTGCCATCACGATCAGCATCGTCGCTCTCATTGGCTGCAGTACCCGTGCTGTGGGCATTTACCATCATCACGCTCGCTACCGCTCTCACTGTCATTATTCACCGAACCATCACCGCTCTCCCCGTCACCGCTCTCAACATCACCGCCCCCCGTCACTAGCCACTAGACAGTCTCCGCTCTCTGAGCCACGACGCCGACCGCCGACCAGTTAGTCTCTCTCTCTCTCTCTCCCCTCTCTTCGTGGACGTCAGGGTACCGGCAGCCTGGCCGAACGGCCGCGTGTGTGTGTGGTTGTGTTCGCTATATTTAACTACTGTGTTTATTTTATTCAGTGGGGGTTAGTGGGACCTCCACTCAACCCTGGAGCGGCTGAGCTACCTCAGCCTTCGATAAAACCCACCTCATAAACATAAACAAGATCTAATACTTTGCCAAACTTATTGCGAAGTACATTAACTTGATTCAGGCAGAGTTCTGCCATCTCCTCTAAAAATACGTTGTTGCACGCGCCAGACGAGAAAGGTACAATATCATTGTCAATGATGTTCCATGATACATTTGGTAAATTAAAGTCACCCAACACAATCAATGAATCAGAGGGTTTAATCATTGAATTAATTGATTTCAGTAAAGATACATGTTGGGAATACACTGATAAGTCAGATCGGGGAGGAATATAGCATAGAGCTAAGTAAGTAAACCCCCTTCCAACCTGAACACGAATGCATTTGAATTCTGCAGATTCAATGTGTGGAAGACTAACTTCTTCAGATGGTATTGAAGAGTCTACGGCAAAGAGTACGCCACCGCCGACTCTGTCCTCCCGATCTTTTCTGTAGATATGATAATTATTTGAAAGAATCTCTGAATTAAAAGTGTGAGGTTTGAGCCAAGTTTCAGTCAAAGAAATTATATTATAATTGCATTCAAGGCCATTAAGATATAAATTCGTTAATTTAGTATTTATGCCTCTTACGTTTTGATAATAAATACTTAAAGCAGATTTAGTAATCAGTTTTTTGGTTCTGTATTCTGACGGGGAATATTTGCTAAATTATTATTTTTGTTGGGCCAGTACTCAAATTCACGAACGAAAGCTCCGGAGGGCCAAAAAGAACTACTATGCAGCATGTCAAAATTTTCTAAATTTACGTCTATTTTAAATGAAGAAATATTTCTTTCATATTTAAAATAAAATTTTCTGATACTTAAGTTGACAGTTTTAACTTTGGACGAGATGTAAAACTTTATATCGTCCTCGGAAGTATCCCTCGAAAATCTAGATACAAATATAGACTTCTTTGGGGGAACCACAACCAGTCTCCTAGTATCAGACTCGATTACCGGCGGACGGGGTTGAGTAACTGAGTTACTAATTGAGGGTAGAGTAAGCGTTGGAAGATTAGATGGCGGTGCCACAACTTCAACGGGGGAAGATACTGCAGGGTCGTTATTATTAGAAGCAGACTTTGATATATGTTCTTTTGAGGAAGATAACTCCGTTGTCTGTGGACATGGAGAAGAAAGATTAATTAAGTCATTCGGAAGATTGTTCTGACGTGGAACGGTCCTTTCATTAGGCGGACTATGAAGACGCTTACGTTTTGACACATGAATGTCCTTCATAGATTGTACGGTATCTAAGCATTTAAAAGATTTAAATACATTTTCATAATGTTTAAATTTTTCGGTCAGTACCGACAACTCTCTCCCTACCTCAGAAAACCCATTTCTGGTTTGCCTAAACAACTTAAAGAGATCAACTTCGGTTAACCTGCACTTTAAGCAAGACCAGCGAAGACCTTTGCCATCATTAATAGCGTCCAGAATTCTTCCTGTCAAACCAGCACATTTTAGATGGCAAATACCATCACAGCGCCAGCACGATAAGTAGCGTTCAGATTCGCTTTTGATTTGGCAGTTATCAAGATCACACTTCATATTGAAAGATTTAATAACACTTATGTTAATAAAAAGACAAGCAAAATAAGTTTAACACAACACACACAACAATTTAGGAGCTGATGTATTTAGCTTAAAAATATATGTAGCGAACAGTTTGAGTATCACTGTATTGTGACACTTAATAAACGCAGCGCAAACAGCTGTGACAAGAAATACTAAACGAAGTAAACAAAAAGAGCAAAAAGAAATGTGCAAAAATAGAAACGATCTCAGTTAACTACAAAGGAATAACAACAACAATGATAACAACAAATGACTCGGCAAGATTAGATGTAAGCTAGTGAAATTTAATTAAATTCAATAAAAACCACAAAAATCACAAAACTTTCACTTAGCTTCGGTTATTATCACACTAAGATGCTCGTAGGCACTTTTTATAGCAACTTTTACACAAGATTAGCACAATAAACTTTGCAAAATACAAAGACCAATCAAGGCACAATATAAGTAGAACTTCACAGCTTGACGTTTGCGGAAAATATAGAAAATAGAAATAGAACAATATTTTTATTAAAAATTATCGAAAATAAATTAGAATAAAAAACTTCGCATATATTGCGAAAAATTCACTGTGCCAATACTTCTGTTCGGCACTGTATATACGTATTTTTCCCTCGTAACGCAGGCTATTGTTGAATGAAATACCATAAAGCTTCAGCACATGGGATACGTGTCAAACTTCATATATCCAACTTGTGGCAACTTGACTAATTTGACTAGAGTTGCATAAATTGTTCGACCGAGTAAATACTTGCACAAGGTCCTCGATACCCACCAAGTACTTGGTCACATGTATCGAAGTACTAAAAATACTCGGTACTTGGTAGAGGTACTCGAGTATTTACTCATATGTATTCGTATCGGAACATCACTAGCAGCCGTACTGCGATGAACATGATGTCGGTGGATATAAATAATTTTTTCGCAACTTTTCATACCCTTCCTCCCGTAAACTGTTTTTCCATTTCTCAAGCCCCCGCTCGCACTTTCGCTGCTGCGCGGGCAAAAAAGTGCCCACCTCTGAACCATATGAATCGATTTCGTTTTGTTGATGCGCAAAAATAACTTATCAAAATAATTTCGTTTCGTTTCAGAGCTGAATTAACGAAACAAAACTCAATCGTTAACGTTGAAACGAAATAAATCATCAATCGTTAACATCGAAACAAAATAAATCAACGAAAAGTTGGTGTTGTATGCAGTGTGCAAACCCCATTTTTTTATGTGGTAGAATCGAAAAAAAAATGTGGTAGATTTGAACAAGATGTGGTAGATTTTCAAATTCATTTATTTAACATAAATAAACACATATCTGTATACATAAAAGATCAATATTTGTATTTTATATACATATGTATTGAGTAAACATATATCTACATATGTGTATGTAAATAAGACTTTAGTATTTGTACATGTTTTTCAGACTTCAAAACTCTACAATTCTGACTAGCAATTCATTTTATCAAGTTGATAAAATATACGACCCTTTAACAAATTTATATTTTTGCGCATATATAATTAAATCATTGGATGGAACAAATAGCTTATTTCCATTGCATAACTCTTCAGCAAATATAATATTATCAATAGTTTCAGTATTTAATCGATTCCTTCTTTCCGTTTTTATAATATTCATTATAGAAAAGGACCTCTCAGCGGCTGCACTGCTGTGAGGCAAGAGAGCCAACCTGCACATATACTGACTTAAATTAACAAATAACAATTCGTTGTAAACATTTTGTTCTTTACACAAAGCTTTCCATCCCCGCACAAAGTTTTCTTCAAAAATTTCTATTACCCTTTCTTTACTAAAAAAAATAAACGATCACCATTCATTATTTAATGTTTCCTCGCAAACTCCAGGGGCTGGAAATGCTTTTAATAAAGGTAAAATTGTTGGCATATCGTTTTTCTGGTTCTTATGTGGATCCAAATATTCTAGTAATTTTAGTTTTTCGTTACAGAAATCAAATCTTTTTTTGAGCTCATCACACAGACTGATATAATAATTCACGATGTCTTTTTTAATAACATCACATATGGTTTCATGTTTTTCTAAGAACTCATTGCCTTTTAAGCCGAAATACATTGAAGAATATGGCAAATGAATGCTTTCGTCTTTATAGTCTGTATCTAATGAAATGAAATCAAAAACTACAAAATTGTGTAGCAATTCTTTGAAAAATGATATAAAGCGTGAATATAATAAGTGTATAATTGTGCCTTTTGACTGCTATTCTTTATTAAATATATAAATTTTATTTAAAATGTAACTTAAAAATAAAAAATAACCATAGTTAGTATCGTTGAGCTCGTCTAAAATATTAGATGCAGATGAATCATTTAGCTCTTCAAATGTAAATAACAAAAAATAATGCTTTAGAGGTTGCCACTGCTCAATTATACGTTCAACTGCTGCTTCCAAGGATAGCCATCGCGTTTCACATAGCCCTAGGATGTTATGTTGCGAAGCATCGAAAGCGTCTTGAAAATTTTTAAAGTCATTACGACGTTTTGAACTAAGGGAAAAAAGGAGTAAACGTTTCTTACAAGCTTCTCTAGCCTTGCAGGCAGTTTCTTGGGCGCAGCAGATGAACACAAATTCAATGTGTGGCACGTGCACCCTAAATAAAATAAGCTATTATTTGCATCTTAAAATTTTTTTCTTACGCTATTATATCTTCCCCTCATTACTGCAGCATTATCAGTAGCAAGACCTATCATGTTCACCAAGGGTATGTTCATCGAATTTAAATAGCTCACGGTGACATTGTACAACCCTTGTGCCGTCGCATCTTCAATCTCCAGAAGTCCAAAAAAACAATCCTCTACAGTATTTTTGTCAGGTGGAAGATAACGAACAATTAAGACCAAACACTTTGTCATACTGATGTCCGTTCCTTCATCCATAATCAAAGAAAAGCTGGTCGATCGCAGTTCTTTCG
Organism: Rhagoletis zephyria; assembly: GCF_001687245.7. NCBI lineage: Eukaryota > Metazoa > Arthropoda > Insecta > Diptera > Tephritidae > Rhagoletis > Rhagoletis zephyria. Next base: position 30,946 of record NW_016159205.1, read on the forward strand.
CAATTTTTTCTCTAGCGTATGGCCCTAAAATGCTTTTAACCATGGCTGCGGATTTTGTGGAGCAACATTGAATAGGCTTGTCACTAGGGTACATAAAATTGAAGAGTTGTGGTAATGTGCTCATTGTTTTAAATGCAAGCGAGTGTTGTACGCAGTACATCACAATGGTGATGTCTTTAGACAATTTTTCAGTCGACGCAGTTTTTTGTGAAAGACTTTCAGTCACAGAAAGTTGCTTAAGGTGGTTGGTTTCCTTTACCTTCACTGCATTTTGGTGCTTTGCCAATTTTGAATGTCGTTCCAAAAGAGTGACGTCATTTGCCAGCGAACAGTTGCACAGTTTACAAAACGCCTTCATCTCATAACATTTTAACCATTCACGACTCTTTTCCCATTCGGGTTTGTATTTCTGGACGTATTTTTTCTTCTTTATTTGTGGCTCATTTTCATCCCCACGCGTTTCCGCGACAGGTGCAGGTACTGGGACAACTTCAATTACGACGGATGCTCTACTTTTAGTAGAAGCAGTAGCGGTACACCGACTGAGCAAATTTCTGAAATATTAGAAAATTATAGCGTAAATACTTATATTAAAGTATCATGGTTTACCTTTTTAAAAATTTGTCCAAGCAAGCATGCCGCCAAACACGCTTGTCCACAATTACCACAAAATAATGCTGCCAACTTTATGTATAGTGCATTGCATTTACTCTGTTCGAGTACTCCAGGATTAAGTCCAGAAAATAGTACTGAAGATATTATGAATGTGTGTACGGTAATGACTTCTGACTAATTCGTGGAGTACGGGAACAGGCCAACAGAAATTATTAAAGGAATGTCGATGCTGCCAGATATCATGTTTAAAACTTTATAGCAACTAATTGCGAAAGTGTTACCACTTTCACCAAATATGAACTTTTTGTATTTGTTATTGACAAATCTTTATAATTATTATTAGAACTGAAATAAAAGTTTAGAGTTTTTTGAAAATTGGAAATAAATGTTCTATCCAAAAATGTGGCAGATTTTAAGCCTTGCGTGGTAGATGTGGTAGAAACCCAAATTTTAAAAAATATGTGGTAGATCTACCACATATGTGGTAGACGTTTGCACACTGGTTGTATGCCATTGCCAACTCGCTATTAACACCTAGCATCTAGATGCATGCTACAACTCCAGCATTAACGATTGAAATTCTTTTCGTTAAAAACCAAAATAGAATTACTTTGATAATTACCTAACTATAAAAAAAAAAAATGATTCGTTTCAACAGAAACGATAGATTTTTTTTGGTAAACGCTAAAATTAACGTTACAATGCATTCTTGGTATGTACTTAAGCACTGCAAATATACCAGCAGAAATACTCTTCACAGGTGTACATGAGTAAATGGAACATATATTTTAGAGTACTTAAAAATATAGGAACAAAAAAAGAGAACATCATAAACTTGAGGAACTAAGCAATGTTACTCAACAGCGCTCTGCTACATAAAACACTATTCCGCTTTTCCAGAGTACTTGAGTATGTTGATTGCATTCAGTAGTATTTGAAAACTTCATAGGAAGTAGAGGCACGGTGGAGAGAATACAGAGGTGGCGCCGATGACGATACCGCCACTCCGCTCTCAGTGATTTTGACAGAATCAGCTGTTTTGGTGACGTCATAGTAGAGAAGACAGCAGTAGTAATGTGCTCAGTCAATACTTTCAAGTATTGATCGATATTCGGTAACGATTTAAAATGTATCCAATACTCTCGATACTCGGTACCAAAACATTTAGATTTCAAATAAAAGCGCACACAGGCCAAAGATATGGAAAAAAACGGCTCAGGGGAGACTCGCCAATAGAGCCAATAGAGCTTTTAATACTGATTCAAATGAAAGATGTATATATGTCGGTTCCAGGCCATAACGCAGAGAAACTCTCACTTGTTTGAAGCATTTTTGTTCCAGCTGAATCGGACGATATCATTTTTGGAAGCCTAGGGGCAGATTCTATAACCAGTTAGCGACAATTTTCGAATCGGTATCGGGTTTGTTGACGTATGATATGAAATATTGTTACACCAACAAGTACGATATCGATCCGAAACTTGTCGCTAACTGGTTAGATCTCCCCCCTGAAAAGCTTCTTCATCCGTCAAAACATTTATCTTGAACCTTGGATCGACTAAGGTTAAAACTGATCAAATAACATTTTTCTGTAGCGATAAGTTCAAGTGTTTTAGCCGATATCATATAAATTAGTAATGAAAGTTTTTTCTAAACCTGAAATGCATATAATGGCGAGGGTTTAATGTAAATAATCGGTATCGGATACCGAAAAGGAAGTATAGGGTACCGAAATCTTTTTTAAGTATTGGGTACCGAGTATTGGGGACAATTCAGCACATCACTAGTCGCCCTCATTCTCGCCGCTCTCAGTTGTCAACTCTACGATGACGTCACGCTAAAATTACTCTCACGAATTCTGCTGCAATCGGCGCAATCTTGTATTCTATCATTCTTGAAGTAGAGGAATACTTGTGAAGTTTTTTCTTTTAATAAAATTATAGTTAAAAAACTAAAAACACGCTTTTATTACATCGAGAATTAAAAAGTATAAAATAATTTATAGATATAGCGATTCCGTTTGAGACGAATGGGAAGTTCCCTAACTTGATTTAATTTAACTTTTTTAAATTAAAGGCCACTGTTAAGTTTGCTGCAGCTTTTTGACATAATTTTCAATGGGATATCTGTAAAAAAAACTGCTACGAACTTTACAGTGGACTTTATTTTGACTATGACTACGGGCCAATCACTTTAATCTTATTTGTAGCTAATTTAAAGAAGTTAAATTAAATCAAGTTAGGGAACTTCCTATTCTTATTAAACGGAATCGCTATATCTACAAGTTATTTTATACTTTTTAGTTCTTGATGTAATAAAAGCGTGTTTTTAGTTTTTTAACTATAATTTTATTTTCTACTTTTTAGTCTTTGGAAATCTTGCAATTAATATTATACTGTCTGTATATTTATCATTCTGTCCATTTCTTTCAATGCATCGTTATTGCATGGCTTCTTTCCAGTCAGTTTCGAGTTATGCGGTTCCTCTATCTGCAGTCCTTCTAGCGATCTTACTCTGCTAAGAGCGACTTAGGCTTGACCGTTTGCGAACAGCTTTGATCCTAGGTATACAACAGCGTAGTATACAGTACTACCTTGCATTTTATGCACTGTTGATGCCCATGATAGAATTTCTGGCGGCATTTCAGCGGTTCCGTAACTTAACTTTGCCGGGAACTGTATTGACTTTGGCTGTATTACATGTATGCCTTCATTTCCAAAGTTTACACGTATTGATGGTATTCTGCATACATTTGATCTCATCTAAAATTTGGCCAGATTTAAATAGGTAATACAAATATTCTGAATATAAACCAAATCGGAGCCCATATGCCGATTTCTTAATTATATATGCTACGTTTATACGTAAGCTATTTGCAAATAAAAATAATTTGTAAATACCTAACTCACTGTTTATTCGATGGTGAAAAATTCTTTTTTAATATTTCCTGATTGTAAAAAGGCAATAATATGACCACCGAAAAAGAAAATAAAGGTAAAAATGGCAACGTCTTGATTATAAAAAGGCAATAAGGTGACCATCGAAAATGAAAATAAACCTAAGAATGGCGGCGTCTTGCGCTTATTTGCAAATAGTACCACTAATCAATACTTTTGCGTGATTTAGTTATTTGCAAATAAAAATTTAGCTCAGCGTTTATACGCCAAAGTTTACCATTTTGCAAATTGTTATTTGTAAATAATACATGCGTATAAACGTAGTAATAGACTCACGTGCCACATAACTGCCAACATTTTTTGTGGAGTTATTTATTTTCATGTAAGCAATATGCATTCTAAATGTGAACTTAATCGGATCATAAATACGGTTTTTACAAATATCTCGACTCCTGTGCCACCTATCGGCAAAATTCAAATAACAATTCATTGTAAACATTTTGCTCTTTACACAAAGCTTTCCATGCCCGCACAAAGTTTTCTTCAAAAATTTCTATTACCCTTTCTTTACTAAAAAAAAATAAACGATCACCATTCATTATTTAACGTTTCCTCGCAAACTCCAGGGGCTGGAAATGCTTTTAATAAAGGTAAAATTGTTGGCATATCGCCTTCTGGATCTTATGTGGATCCAAATATTCTAGTAATTTTAGTTTTTCGTTACGGAAATCAAATATTTTTTTGAGCTCATCACACAGACTGATATAATAATTCACGATGTCTTTTTTAATAACATCACATATGGTTTCATGTTTTTCTAAGAACTCATTGCCTTTTAAGCCGAAATACATTGAAGAATATGGCAAATGAATGCTTTCGTCTTTATAGTCTGTATCTAATGAAATTAAATCAAAAACTACAAAATTGTGTAGCAATTCTTTGAAAAATGATATAAAGCGTGAATATAATAAGTGTATAATTGTGCCTTTTGACTGATATTCTTTATTAAATATATTAATTTTATTTAAAATGTAACTTAAAAATAAAAAATAACCATAGTATCGTTGAGCTCTTCAAATGTAAATAACAAAATATAATGCTTTAGAAGTTGCCACTGCTCAATTATACATTCAACTGCTGCTTCCAAGGATAGCCATCGCGTTTTACATAGCCCTAGGATGTTATGTTGCGAAGCATCGAAAGCGTCTTGAAAATTTTTAAAGTCATTACGACGTTTTGAACTATGGGAAAAAAGGAGTAAACGATTCTTACAAGCTTCTTTAGTCTTGCAGCAGATGAACACAAATTCAATGTGTGGCACGTGCACCCTTAATAAAATAAGCTTTTATTTGCATCTTAAAATTTTTTTCTTACGCTATTATATCTTCCCCTCATTACTGCAGCATTATCAGTAGCAAGACCTATCATGTTCACCAAGGGTATGTTCATCGAATTTAAATAGCTCACGGTGACATTGTACAACCCTTGTGCCGTCGCATCTTCAATCTCCAGAAGTCCAAAAAAACAATCCTCTACAGTATTTTTGTCAGGTGGAAGATAACGAACAATTAAGACCAAACACTTTGTCATACTGATGTCCGTTGCTTCATCCATAATCAAAGAAAAGCGGGTGGATCGCAGTTCTTTCGCAATGTTTTCTCTAGTGTATGGCCCTAAAATGCTTTTAAACATTGAATATGCTTGTCACTAGGGTACATAAAATTGAAGAGTTGTGGTAATGTGCTCATTGTTTTAAGTGCAAGCGAGTGTTGTACGCAGTGCATCACCATGGTGATCTCTTTAGACAATTTTTCAGTCGACGCAGTTTTTTGTGAAAGACTTTCAGTCACAGAAAGTTGCTTAAGGTGGTTGGTTTCCTTTACCTTCACTGCATTTTGGTGCTTTGCCAATGTCGTTCCAAAAGAGCGACTTCATTTGCCAGCGAACAGTTGCACAGTTTACAAAACGCCTTCATCTCATAACATTTCAACCATTCACGACTCTTTTCCCATTCGGGTTTGTATTTCTGGACGTATTTTTTCTTCTTTATTTGTGGCTCATTTTCATCCCCATGCGTTTCCGCGACAGGTGCAGGTACTGGGACAACTTCAATTACGCCCGATGCTCTACTTTTAGTAGAAGCAGTAGCGGTACACCGACTGAGCAAATTTCTGAAATATAAGAAAATTATAGCGCAAATACTTATATTAAAGTATCATGGTTTACCTTTTTAAAAACTTGTCCAAGCAAGCATGCCGCCAAACGCGCTTGTCCACAATTACCACAAAATAATGCTGCCAACTTTATGTATAGTGCATTGCATTTACTCTGTTCGAGTACTCCAGGATTAAGTCCAGAAAATAGTACTGAAGATATTATGAATGTGTGTACGGTAATGACTTCTGACTAAATCGTGGAGTACGGGAACAGGCCAACAGAAATTATTAAAGGAGTGTCGATGCTGCCAGATATCATTTTTAAAACTTTATAGCAACTAATTGCGAAAGTGTTACCACTTTCACCAAATATGAACTTTTTGTATTTGCTATTGACAAATCTTTATAATTATTATTAGAACTGAATTAAAAGTTTAGAGTTTTGTGAAAATTGGAAATAAATGTTCTGTCTAAAAATGTGGTAGATTTTAAGCCTTGCGTGGTAGATGTGGTAGAAACCCAAATTTAAAAAAAATATGTGGTAGATCTACCACATATGTGGTAGAGGTTTGCACACTGGTTGTATGCCATTGCCAGCTCACTATTAACACCTAGCACCTAGATGCATGCTACAACTCCAGCATTAACGATTGAAATTCTTTTCGTTAAAAACCAAAATAGAATTACTTTGTTAATTACCTAACTATAAAAAAAAAAAAATGCTTCGTTTCAACAGAAACGATAGATTTTTTTGGTAAACGCTAAAATTAACGTTACAATGCATTCTTGGTATGTACTTAAGCACTGCAAATATACCAGCAGAAATACTCTTCACAGGTGTACACGAGTAAATGGAACATATATTTTAGAGTACTTAAAAATATAGGAACAAAAAAAGAGAACATCATAAACTTGAGGAACTAAGCAATGTTACTCAACAGCGCTCTGCTACATAAAACACTATTCCGCTTTTCCAGAGTACTTGAGTATGTTGATTGCATTCAGTAGTATTTGAAAACTTCATAGGAAGTAGAGGAATACTTGTGAAGTTTTTTCTTTTAATAAAATTATAGTTAAAAAACTAAAAACACGCTTTTATTACATAGAGAACTAAAAAGTATAAAATAATTTATAGATATAACGATTCCGTTTGAGAAGAATGGGAAGTTCCCTAACTTGATTTAATTTAACTTTTTTAAATTAAAGGCCACTGTTAAGTTTGTTGCAGCTTTTTGACATAATTTGCAATGGGATATCTGTAAAAAAAAACTGCTACGAACTTTACAGTGGACTTTATTTTGACTATGACTACGGGCCAATCACTTTAATCTTATTTGTAGCTATTTTAAAGAAGTTAAATTAAATCAAGTTAGGGAACTTCCTATTCTTATTAAAAGGGATCGCTATATCTACAAGTTATTTTATACTTTTTAGTTCTTGATGTAATAAAAGCGTGTTTTTAGTTTTTTAACTATAATTTTATTTTCTACTTTTTAGTCTTTGGAAATCTTGCAATTAATATTATACTGTCTGTATATTTATCATTCTGTCCATTTCTTTCAATGCATCGTTATTGCATGGCTTCTTTCCAGTCAGTTTCGAGTTATGCGATTCCTCTATCTGCAGTCCTTCTAGCGATCTTACTCTGCTAAGAGCGACTTAGGCTTGACCGTTTGCGAACAGCTTTGATCCTAGGTATACAACAGCGTAGTATACAGTACTACCTTGCATTTTATGCACTGTTGATGCCCATGATAGAATTTCTGGCGGTCTTTCAGCGGTTCCGTAACTTAACTTTGCCGGGAACTGTATTGACTTTGGCTGTATTACATGTATGCCTTCATTTCCAAAGTTTACACGTATTGATGGTATTCTGCATACATTTGATCTCATCTAAAATTTGGCCAGATTTAAATAGGTAATACAAATATTCTGAATATAAACCAAAACGGAGCCCATATGCCATTTTCTTAATTATATATGCTACGTTTATACGTAAGCCATTTGCAAATAAAAATAATTTGTAAATACCTAACTCACTGTTTATTCGATGGTGAAAAATTCTTTTTTAATATTTCCTGATTGTAAAAAGGCAATAATATGACCACCGAAAAAGAAAATAAAGGTAAAAATGGCAACGTCTTGATTATAAAAAGGCAATAAGGTGACCATCGAAAAAGAAAATAAACCTAAGAATGGCGGCGTCTTGCGCTTATTTGCAAATAGTACCACTAATCAATACTTTTGCGTGATTTAGTTATTTGCAAATAAAAATTTAGCTCAGCGTTTATACGCCAAAGTTTACCATTTTGCAAATTGTTATTTGTAAATAATACATGCGTATAAACGTAGTAATAGACTCACGTGCCACATAACTGCCAACATTTTTTGTGGAGTTATTTATTTTCATGTAAGCAATATGCATTCTAAATGTGAACTTAATCGGATCATAAATACGGTTTTTACAAATATCTCGACTCCTGTGCCACCTATCGGCAAAATTTTCTGAGGATATATTCCTTTTCATACAGGTAATATATGTTCTAAATATGAACCACATCAGACTATAAATGCGTGTTTTACAAATATCTCGACTCCTGTGCCACCTATCGGCAAAATTTTCTGAGGATATATTCCTTTTCATACAGGTAATATATGTTCTAAATATGAACCACATCAGACTATAAATGCGGGTTTTACACATATTTTTACTCCTGCGCCACCTAGCGGACTATGTCATCTTTTATATTGCATTGTCCTTGAGTTCTGAGCTAAGTTTGAAGTTTAAAGTCTGTAGCTCATCGCGAAGTTTGTTAAATATTGATTGCAAAGTTCCAGGACATACATACAAGTGAAGCTTGTAATGTTAGCATTTAACATAATGTTAAGAAAAGACTTTCATTTTCTTTTTATTCCAATATATACTTAAAATATTGTTTTATATTTAAAAAGCGCCGACGGTGGCATTTCTCGCCGGACGCTTCAATGTTTGCGAAAAGATTCGAATCTTACATATGCATTAGCGCACACAAGGGGTGGGTTTTGGGGTTCAAACCCCCCCTAAAGCTAATAACCTCAAATACAATCTGTATCTTAAAGCTAAGAATCCAGCTCTCAAGGAAATTATAAGAAATATTTATTATAATTTCTGTTGCTTGAAAAAGCGCTTTGCTTTTGCTGTAAATTTTCATGAGGGAATAAATATACGAGCATTTTTTTCTTGAGAGCTGCAAACTGATTTAAGAAATTTTGGTAGAAGAAAATTTCTTTTCCATTTCTCGTCCGTCGTTTTATATGAATTTTTCGTTTTTCTTGAGAGTTCAGTTAATTTTTTCGGTATTTGAAATATTAAAAAAATTTAGCAATCGTGAAAAATCACCATCTCTATCGAAAACCGGATTCCGGAAAATGAACATAGAAGTGCAAAAATTCATGGAATCAATAAATTTAATTTTACTGCCTCTTTTTTAAAATTTTTTATTAGGTACTTTTGAAAGTTGAGCGCATCTTGAGTTTATAGAACTTTTTATTAAACAAGTAGTTTTTAAGGAAAGAACACAACCGACTTCAATTCTCATATTCAAATTTAGGGGTACCGTTAATTTCTTCATGATCCAATCATCGGATCTCTAAAACAAATTACGGGACGAACCTTGAGGTACTATCTTTCTAATAAAAAAAGGATTATTGAAAACGGTTCACGTGGTCCAAAGTTATGTATTCCGGCGAGATGATAACCTCCTTTTTTTTGAAGTCGGTTAAAAGCGTTTGAGTTCTGTTAATCTGTAAATAAAGTGCAGTTTATGAATTTTAAAACGTTTATTTATTTATTACATACTGTACATAAAACCTGCATAAATGTATTTTAAAGAGCGTATTATCTGAAGCAAATTTTCAGTATTTTCCGGTGATATATTTTCAGAAATATAAAACCCCCCCCCTAAAATATATTCCTGGGCGCGCCCCTGTACATATGTATATATATATATGTTCATACATAACAACCATCGAATGGTAACAGCTTTCAACATTTAATCAATGATTTATGTACATACATATTATGTTAATTTTTTATATAACCAAAAATGTGTGTCCATCCCGCTACCTCTCTTTATGACCAGTTTTTATTTTCAAATCGATATTTTCATTTCCCAATGCCAGGCGCTCATTCATGTGAAGTAACAAGTTTTCTATTTCTGAGCAGAAAATGGTTTTGTATAAATTTTTAAATTTCCAAAAATCTGCTTTGTGAATTTCAAAGGGTTCTACAAACGAATTAAAAAGTGATACAAACAAATGTATGCGTATGGAAAGCTTGGCGTATGGAAAGCTTGCTACTTCATATGTATGAGTGTCGTATTGTAAAATTAAAAATTGGTTATTTGTATAAAATTAGTCCACTTTCTTTATAAAAATATGCTATTGACTAAATATTCGGAGTGCCTTACATTGTTTCTCGATGTTTGTTATTTAATATAAGAGTCAGCTCTAACATTATGTAGCATTAAACGAAAACTTCCAACAATACTAAAAAAATACTTGTGAAGGAACATCTTTTTTTGTGGAAGTTTAACAGCATGGTACTGCTGATTTATGTTCCTCTTTTTTTCGGAACATCATTTGTTTGAGTACTTCTTTTTAATGTATACAGACCTCAATATCTTCACTCCTCTTCCTTTCATACCCTTTTTGTTAGAGTATGAGTAGTTTACATATTTGAAGAAAACTTCACAGTGAAGCAAACTGAATTCCGATGCAGACCTTTAGTATGTACATTAGAGTGGTTCATAAAAACACTCTTTTTGGAAATTCATAAACGCTACATCAGAATATTGTTATTTGTGATAAAAAAAGAGACAAGTATTTTTTATTTAAAAAAAAAAGTTTTCTTAGAGGTCGCGCTGTTCGCGTTTTTATAAAAACGCTGATGTTCTCAATTTTTTTATTTTCTTGACATATTAAAATGCAGCTAAAAATGTGGTTTTTACATATAAATATTCTGATATTATTGGGGAACTTTCCCTTAATTACACACCTGTCTTGGACAATTAGAATGGGTCTAGTTCCTGAAAATATGCTCACTAGTAAAATTAAAACGTTGATACTAAACGATTTACGCATTGTCATGGGTTGGAACTTGTTACCAGGGGGGTTGCTAATTAGGAATCTGAAGTTAGTTTTTCGAAATTCAAAATGGCGGATCCAAAATGGCGTCCATTTTTTTTAACAAATGATTGGATTTGTTCGAAACCTGGCACTTGAGAGTTTTTGGGGTCGCCGATTACGAATCTGAAGTCAATTTTTTTAAATTCAAAATGGCGGATCCAATATGGCGATCAAATTTAAAAAAAAGTACTAAAATTAAAACGTTGATACTGAACGTTTTAAACATTGTTTCCAGTGGGTTTCTGGGTTTGCTGATTACGAATATGATGTCAGATTTTCAAAATTCAAAATGGTGGATCCAAAATGATTGGATTTGTCTGAAACTCATCAATCATTTAAAAAAAAAATGAACCGCCATTTCGGATCCGCCATTTTGAATTTCGAAAAAACTGACTACGGATCCTTAAATAGCAACCCCAGAAACCCCCTGGTAATAAGTTTCAACCCATGACAATGCGTAAATCGTTCAGTATCAACGTTTTAATTTTAGTACTTTTTTTTAAATTTGATCGCCATATTGGATCCGCCATTTTGAATTTCGAAAAAACTGACTACGGATCCTTAAATAGCAACCCCAGAAACCCCCTGGTAATAAGTTTCAACCCATGACAATGCGTAAATCGTTCAGTATCAACGTTTTAATTTTACAAGTATCGTTTCGAGAGCATATTTTCGGGCACTAGGGCCATTCTAATTGCCCAAGACAGGTATGTAATTACGGGAATGTTCCCCAATAATAATACCAGAGTAATTATATGTAAAAAACAAATGTTTAGCTGCATTTTAACATCTCAAGAAAATAAAAAAGTTGAGGACATCAGCGTTTTTATAAAAAAACCGACCAGCACGACCTCTAAGAAAACTTTTTTTTCAAAATATAAAAAACACGTTTCTCTTTTTTTATCACAAATAACAATAATTTGAGGTAGCGTTTATGAATTTCCAAAAAAAAATTTTTTAACCACTCTAATGTACATACATAATAATCAACTTACTTTTGCTGCAACATCATTTCCGCTGGGTCCAAGAAAACCAACTGATTCAAAGCCGTTAATAAAAAATCAAATTTTTAAAACCCATATTAAAATTTGTACATAATATACAATAACACTTACTGATTGAGACGGAGAAAACCTTACTTCCTCGAAAAGTTCTTCCAGCTGGGCGAATACCTCCTGTTGATATTGAGCATCTAAATACATAATACGAAAATTATATGTGAACATTAAGTACATTAATTTAATGTTTATACTTACAGGTTTATATGCTTTATATTATTGCTGGTGAGCTTCACCTCCAGCGTAATTTTTCTCATTTTTGTCCAAAAATTCTTTAAAATGCATGTGTTCTGTTTGCAAATGTGTAAAACAATGTGCGCTAAAATTTAACTCCAAGAGAAATGTCAAAACAGTACAACCACCATTCACTTGCAAATTTTTAATAGTTTTGTGTTCAATAAATTTTTCTGCTAGTTTTCTCTTCTTCTCAATTTTACGCTCTATGTTGCTTTTACGCTCCCGCTGCAATCTTTTACTGGAGAAGTTACTATACAAACCTAGTGTGTTAGAGAAAAAGTGCGAGTTTATTGAAAATTGAAAGGCGAAAATTGAATCTGTAACGTTCCGGTAAGGGAACAGACTATTACCATGTTCGGACCACGGTTGCCACACGACAAAAAAATTTCTGACCAGAATTTACAAAAAAAGTTACCTAAAAGTTACCAAGTCAAAAACAATGTTTTATTATACAATAAACTGTAAAAACAAACCTCGTTTATTAGCCATAAATAAGACATGTGTCCAATAAATAGTTTTATTAAAAGATAACTATAGAAATTCATTTTACAAAAAATTTTAGTAATATGAGATATGGGTGAGCTCTCTGATAAACAACAAAATTTCAGGTAGAAGTGTCACCGTTTTTGAAATATTTACATTTTTTTTAATTAAAAAAAAATCGTGCCTTTTCATGTATTTTCTTTAACTGCATCTACAAACCAGGCTATACTTAGTACATTTTTTATGTAAAATACTTCCAGATAGTTGCTTCTCCATACTCAAATGCAATGTAGTTAAAATATATTAAGGAACCATCATAAAATTAGGACTATTTTGGGATTTTTAACTTTTTGATATTCTCTTCCCCAAATTTAACTATCTCTGGTGAAAAAAAATGTACTGAGCTATAACTTTCATTAAACACAAAAAATTGCTCATTTAACAAAGATTTCAGAAAGGTCTTACTGTTTCGAATAGAAAAAAAGTTATAGCCGCTTTTGTGGGTAAAGGACTGAGACACGCTAGAATGTATTTAATAGATTTAAATTTAAGTTGCTCTTGTTACCGACCAATGACATGCTAAATAGTACAAAGGTACATTATTACTTGCTCCTGACATTATTTATGTTACTTACCGGAATTCGGACTAGAGTCTATAAAAAGGGCTATATCTATGAATAATTTTTGTGCAAGATGGGTTCACGTGAAATAAAATATACATGAGTTGTTTGAAGAAAAATTTATTCATTTATTGATCAAATTATGCTCAAAGTGGCGACCTTCTACTCTAATAAAGCTTGGCACCTTTTAAGAAAAGACGCTTTTAGAGATCTTAAACTCAATTGGGCTATCTCAGCAGCAGTTCCCTTTTTTTGTTCGCGCAAATGCTCTTCGTTTTGAATTGTTTTTGAATAAATTTTGTCCTTAAGACAGCCCCAGTAGAAAAAATCTAATGGATTCAGGTCTGGCGATCGAGCGGGCCACGTGATTGGCCCGTATCGTCCAATCCATCGGCGAGGATAAGTTTCGCTAAATGAGTTCTTACTTCACGCCCGTAGTGAGCAGAGCACCCGCCATTTTGCAGCCATAGTCTTCGCCGCAGGTTTCAGGGTACATCTTCTAAAAGAGTTGGAAGCCGTTCCTGAAGGAACTCTAAATAACTGTGAGAGTTGAGCGTTGGCGGCAGTTCCACAGGTCCCAATATCTGACAATTAAAAATACCGCACCATAGATTTATTTTGTACCGGTACTGCGAACGATCTTCTCTCATTTCGTGGGGATTGTATATCTGCCAACTGTGAAGGTTATGTAAATTAAAATAACCATCACGTTTGCATGATGATTCATCGCTCCAAATTATTTTATTAAAAAAGTTGGGGTCTGATTCATGCATTCGCAACATTTCACGGCAAAATCTAACCCTCGACAGGTAATCTCTTTCCTGTAGAGCCTGAACACGTTGAATGTGGTAGGGATGAAATCGATGGTCTTTTAAAGCTTTGTGAACTGTAGTTTTTGGTATTCCCGTTCGTCTTTCCATTATTCTCACTGAAGTTGATGGACCTAGTTCCACTTCCTCTAACACAACTTCAACATGTACCGTTTCAGGACGTCCTGTTTCGCTACCACGCCTTCCAGTTATGCGACCTTAAAAAGTGAAAAATGATAGTTAACAAGCAAGCAAACAAGAAAGGTGTAAAAATCACTTACCTTCATATATTTCCCAATAGGTCCGGGCAAATATTTCTCGACCCGGATGTCGACGATTGGGGTATCGCTCTGCATAGAGTCTTTGAGCAGCTCTGGCATTACAGCAAGCTTCACCGTAAATTAGGTGAATATCCGCATATTCATGCGACTTATACTGTGTGTTCTCTGTCATAGTATTAATAACTCAATGTTCG
>NW_016159205.1:45624-90964 GCF_001687245.7 Rhagoletis zephyria
CTTTGTACTATTTAGCATGTCATTGGTCGGTAACAAGAGGAACTTAAATTTAAATCTATTAAATACATTCAAGCGTGTCTCAGTGCTTTACCCACAAAAGCGGATATAACTTTTTTTCTATCCGAAACAGTAAGAGTGGCACCTTTCTGAAATCTTTATAAAATGAGCAATTTTTTTATGTAATGTAAAGTTATAGCTCAGTCCAGTTTTTTTCACCAGAGATAGTCAAAGCTGGGGAAGAAAATATCAAAAAGTTAAAAATCCCAAAATAGTCCTAATTTTATGATGGTTCCTTAATATATTTTAACTACATTGCATTTGAGTATGGAGAAGCAACTATCTGGAAGTATTTTACATAAAAAATTTACTAAGTGTAGCCTGGTTTGTAGATGCAGTTAAAGAAAATACATGAAAAGGCACGATTTTTTTTAAATTCAAATTAAATGTAAATATTTCAAAAACGGTGACACCTTTACCTGAAAATTTTTTGTTTATCAGAGAGCTGAGCAGCACGCGTTTAAAAATATACTTAAAAAAAAACGCGCTTTAAGCTATTGTGTTTTGAACGGCATTTTAGCCGCAGAACAAAAAAATTATTTAAAAATTCGACCTAAGTGCATATACCGAAGCGTTGAAGCGCGCAAATACACGGCACAAACTGCTGTTCAAACCTCATTTTTTCCTCTATATATGGATGAAAGACCTATCAATAAGTATTGAACGTGTCTCATATTTCGTGATATCAATCGCATGCATTTCGAACAAATTAGATGTGGCATCACCTACATAAATACAAATTATAGATGATTTTCAATAAAATAACATTAAGATAAGATTTCCAGGCTCCATCTATTGGACTTTAAACTTCACGACACAAAAACATGTAAATACCGACGCGATAAATATTGAACATGTAGCTTTCCCGCGCGATCCATCACTATTTTTAAATCCATCAAAATGGATCACGATACAAATATCACAATAAATATTGAACGTGTCACAGGCGCCCCACACTGTGATAAATTAACGAGTAGACTGCCCAGCTAAAACTTTCTTCGATATGTGGTTAGTTATTTTTGCTGAGCGCTGTGTTATCAGATCAACGGAATTGTTTCTAGTAGTGTTATCACCGCTACCTACAACCAAAGATCAATTTATCAAATTAATCCAACTTTTCTAGTCTGACTTTATACGCGGCAAACTTACCAAAATAAAACGAAAGTTGCCAAGCTACCAAGGACTCAAAAATTTACTTATTTTGATCACAAGTGACAAAATGTGGCAGCCGTGGCTCGGATAGACAACGAAAACACTTTGAAAACGAGTTTGGAATTGTGAGCTTAAAGCTGTTCGCACCGGCTGGTAGTGTTTTCGATGACATTTCTTTTATCCATTGTTTACAGTTTTGCTACGAAAAAACGAAATCAATATCTTTGTCTTTCACTTTTTGTTATCATTAGCAAACTTGTTCTTTTGTTCATATTTTAATTTAGCCAGCCAATTGACAATAACAGCCCTATTCGCGTGTTGTCTCAGTCGTCAATTGTCACAGTTCAATTGTCATTATCGTGTCATGGACTGTTGTCATAGGTATGCACAGTCAATAATGACAAGCGAAAAGCTCGTTTTATTTGCCAATTGCGGCGAAAGTTTCTCTATAGTGAAACAGCTGTTCTTTGTTTACATTTTAATTGTTCTTTTTGATCGCCACTGCAACAGACGGGATTTTTTTTTTTATTAAAATACACTGCAGCAATGGATTACGAAACGCCTAAAAAGTGAAAAATTTTACAATAGGAAAATGTATTTCATTTTATTATGAATTCGTGTAGTAACAGGCGTGGAAAATATGAATGCACCACACAAGAGCAGCTGCAGTTTTGTGAAGACCCCCCGAACTGAAAACGTGTAAAGCTGTCCAAAAAACTGTTGTCTCGGAGTTCCCTCAGAAGTCTTCTTCTCTGCATAATTTCTTCTTGCTCCACAATAATAGCCGCGTAAATAATAGTTATTTCCTCCATGAATAATATTCTGCAATGGTTACTATTATGATATGCATACGCAAATGATAACTTTTTAACACACCTATTTAGGCAAATAAAATGGTTTCACAGTTTTCATTTAGTAAAGTTTTGCAACTTTTTTCTGCAAAATTAACAAAATTGAAAATATTAACATATGTTTTAGCGTTGTCACGTACTCAATAGGTCATCACAAAAATAATAGCAACTGTCACCGTTGGAGCTTTCAAATTGCTCTCTGCATACATAAACGTGACAATTGATTATAAACATGACAATAGTTACTAGCGGCGAGTTTTGTCAATGCACGGGAATAAGGCCGGTCTACATAGAACTTTCGCGTTGGATTTGGCGTTGGCATTGACAGAACGCACGTTAAAAGTATGCTTGCTACAATGAACGCTTGACAGCGAATGCTTGGACCACTAAATTAACATACTAACGACAGGTAAATTAATATTTTATATCAAGAATTGCATTAAAAACGATATTTCTTGCCCGAACTTGATTAAAAAGGAAAAATATTTCACATAATCTTATTTATTTGCAACAGCTGACGAGCGTTGGCCATCTTTTTGTGTTGGCGTCAGCGTTGTCGAATTTTGGGTATGTGGACGGCTGCATTTGAACTCATGTATTCATGCCAACGCCAACGCAATGCCTAAGTTCTATGTGGACGGGCCTATAGGGCTGTTAATCCCAGCTAGCGTATTAAAGATGATAAAATATGACTTCCACTTCGATAAATATATCTAAAATACTAGTGCAGATACCGATTGATAGCTTTCGAGTAATTTGTTGTTTAAGTTGAAAATTCACGATAACAAATCATTTCAAACAAATACAAGTGTGCAGAACACACGCATTTCAACTAAATTATGCTCTGTGAACGTTTACCTATTTTATATTTTATTAAGAGTATTCATCGGCCGCTGTGGTGTAGTGGTAAGCAGTGCGCGCTTCCACTCCACAATGCCTGGGTTCAATCCCTAGTCAAAGCAACATCAAAAAATATAGAAAACGGTTTTTTTCTTAACAGCGGTCGTCCCTCGGCAGGCAATGGCAAACCTCCGAGTGTATTTCTGCCATGAAAAACAGCTTCTCATAAAAATACAATCGCCGTTCGGAGTCGGCGTAAAACTGTAGGTCCCTCCGCTTTGTGTGACAACATCAAGGCGCACACCACAAATCGGAGGAGAAGCTCGGCCAAACACTAACATATGTGTAAGCGCGAATCTATTATTATTATTATTCATCAAACCTTATAAATGCATTGTAAACCGTATAAACTGTTACAGTCTTTGCTAGTAGTGCTGGTTTGTTTTTGTGTGCAAGTGTGGTTATGCAAGTATGTGTGTGTGTGAATGCGTCACTTAACACGTTCATAAGTGAAAGCATGAGTGAAATGCTCAGTCGCGTTGGGCGAAGTGGGAGGTGCTAGCACAACCGAGGCGGCGCGATCTCCGGATAAAGTTGAGTGGACTGCGCAACTTCTAAAAAGAAGATCGTGAGGCCTTCTTTAGCCACGAACAAGGAAGGGAAGTTCAAACGTAAAGTGAAGGTGGAAGAAAGTGGTTGTGCGCGATATCAAGCACGCTTAAAGTTTTTGTATTTTTTTTTCAAAGTGTTCACCGTTTGATGAAAAATCAATATAAAAAAAAAAATAAAAATACGAAAAAAAGCGGTACACCATAAGCGGTATCCATATACTGCCTACGAGGGTACGGAGTTTTCTTAGTCCGCTAGTTGGCGAGTTTTCCCGACATCCGAGAGGTGAGAATACAAAGTAGATATAGGCACTTACACAGACATCCATACATAAGCACCGCAAGATTTAAAAGATGAAGACTAAAGTGCAATAAATTATAATAAATGTTAACTTTGAATTACGGTTTGATGAAATTAAACTTAAGAAAAAAAGGAAGGTTATGTTTGTATCATGGGGTAAATGTTAGTTAATACAATTGAATTGAAACCAACATGAAATAAAATCGAATGCCAATTAAAATTAAATTAAATGAAATGTAATGAAAAAAAATAAAAATACGAAAAAAAGCGGTACACCATAAGCGGTATCCATATACTGCCTACGAGGGTACGGAGTTTTCTTAGTCCGCTAGTTGGCGAGTTTTCCCGACATCCGAGAGGTGAGAATACAAAGTAGATATAGGCACTTACACAGACATCCATACATAAGCACCGCAAGATTTAAAAGATGAAGACTAAAGTGCAATAAATTATAATAAATGTTAACTTTGAATTACGGTTTGATGAAATTAAACTTAAGAAAAAAAGGAAGGTTATGTTTGTATCATGGGGTAAATGTTAGTTAATACAATTGAATTGAAACCAACATGAAATAAAATCGAATGCCAATTAAAATTAAATTAAATGAAATGTAATGAAAAAAAATAAAAATACGAAAAAAAGCGGTACACCATAAGCGGTATCCATATACTGCCTACGAGGGTACGGAGTTTTCTTAGTCCGCTAGTTGGCGAGTTTTCCCGACATCCGAGAGGTGAGAATACAAAGTAGATATAGGCACTTACACAGACATCCATACATAAGCACCGCAAGATTTAAAAGATGAAGACTAAAGTGCAATAAATTATAATAAATGTTAACTTTGAATTACGGTTTGATGAAATTAAACTTAAGAAAAAAAGGAAGGTTATGTTTGTATCATGGGGTAAATGTTAGTTAATACAATTGAATGAAATACAGTTTAGTTAATACAACATGAAATAAAATCGAATGCCAATTAAAATTAAATTAAATGAAATGTAATGAAGGAAATAAATCTGAGTGCTGATAATTATATATTTAGTATGTCTGTGTATATATAGAAGTATTTAGGGATAGAGGTCTGTAGGAATGTTTGTACGTATGTGTATGCAGATGCATATGCTAACAGGCAATTTGTTTGCAGATTCCATCTGGCGGTCGGCAACAAGACTTTTTGTGTGGCACAACCACAACGCACAGCCACTTGCATTAAGGCACCACCGGAATGGTTATAAAAATCAGCTGGGAAAGAGAAGGCATATGTACATAAGCTAATGAGCGGTCAACGAACCTACAGATGCGGAAACACATAAGGATTCAGCCAGGACGGAGAGTGTAATACTAATTTCCCACGGCATCCTGAATTACTTTGTTTGCTCCCCCAATTACGATCGCGAATTACCACATTCCCATGGGCACATTCTTAATTCGATTTGACAGTTCTCTGTCTCTGTGTTTTGTTTTTTTTTCTTCGCTGAAAAATTTATGCAAAATTTAGGTTGTTCCTAAAAATTTATAAGTTCCCGTATTAAATTAGGTATATACTCATTTATAAACTTTACTTTTCGTACTCAGAAAAATGTAAGTTTTGATTTATGAGCTAGTTTCGATAAATTTCCGAAAAAAAATAGAGACGGCACCGATTTGTTCATAATTCGCATGGTAATTGGATCTGAATTACCAACAAATGAGGTAATTCGCTCTCAAAATTTTGTATGGCGAATTATGTAATTCGAAGGTTAATTGGCGTGCGAATGACGAATGAGAGAGCGAACTACGTAATTGGGGTGCAGTGGGAAAGCCGTATAAGAGGCAATGGCGCATATTCATAGTCATATTTAGTACTCAACTAAGTCGAAACTATTCTAAGTCACAACTAAAGCTATTCACAGTCGCCTTAGTTTCGACTTTTCTGGCTAAGTACCAACTTAAAATTTAGTTTCGGCTGCAGCTGCAACTAAGTCGTAACTAGGAAGAAGTATTTTATCAAATTAAGGGAAAACAGACGAAATATGTAGAAATTAAGTTGGTAGAGGGTGATTTTAATAATATTAAATAATCTCGAATTAAAATTTACAAAGATCGATCCATTTTAACCGGAAGACGAAATTAAATGCGTACTACAATTCGAATAAAGCTACATCACAATTTTATAATTGGAATAATTTAGATAAATTCTCAAATTATAAGTCAGTTTCACGCTAGTTCTTTTGAAGTAAATTTGTGCATAACATTTAGGTATCTACTATTTGTATGTTTCACAGCATGCTTTCGATAAACATCGACTTCACATCACTGCGGTTGTTCTGGCTATTTCACACAATTAACAAGAAAATGATACCTTATTCTTTTGCAAAATCATGCAATGAAAATAAAAATTACATAAACGGATGATCAAACTTGACATTATTTAATAAAAATGTAATTTTTCCAAAATATCGTAAAGAAAAATCGATACATTTTCACACTCGTTTTGCTATATCGTAAACTAAGTCGAAACTACTTAGTAGAAGTCTGAAATGCGACTATGAATAGAGGTAAATTTTAAGTTGGTACTTAAATTTAAGTTGCAACTTTGTTAGTTTCGACTTAGTTGCTGGGCTATGAATACGCGCCAATATCATAATAGCGGAATAAAGAGAGGCAGAATATTGGAAATAAAATTTAAGAGGAAGACGAATTCGCCGTGGCCGAATGCTGCCTACTCGTCGGACTGCTTCCTTCCAATTTTCTGCACTGAATTCCAAGCAGTTTTAAGCCGAAAATAGCCGGAAGGTGCGCGATCACTCGGCGAAGCGAACGTGTTGGGGGCCTACGGGCATATTAATTGTTACAATGCAACCCTTTTGCTTTGTATTCGCCGCGCTTTCTTTAGCCACGTTTTTTTCTTGAACTTAGATTTTCGATAAAACCTTTTTTTTTGTTTATTAAATATTTTCTTTTTGCTATCTCGCACACTTAAATTACACTTTGGATACACGTTTTTGATTCCCGATTGGGGTAGATTTCATTCAAATCTAGTTTTATTTAATTTTTGATATAATTTGTAACACGCCGGTTGTATTTCGCCCAAAAGGTTATGCGGTACTGGTATACTACACTCGCTAGAAGTGTAGTCGCGGTTGTGTGGGAGTGGCATTTACTCTACCTCTTTGAATGTAGTATATGCATGTATGAATGAACAATCGCTGTGCTCATCTCTTGTTTTCAGCCTATTACTCCGTATGCTGGTACCAACATCGGTGGATGGCAAGGTGAGGGTACACACATATATATTAACATATATTATTCAGCTAGCATCTAAGTACATTCTTAAGTACCGAATTCGCGGTTCCTTTTGTCTATTCCCCTTTAGTTTCTTGGTTTTTTTTGTGAAAAAAAGAAAACCCATGCATTGGAGCAAAATACAACGTAGGCTTAGATACTAGATACAAACATTAGGGTAGATCATTTTTATTATTTTTTTTCTGAATGGAATTAATTGAATTGTATTTATCTTATTAACTCTAAACATGGCTCGTCCGAAGGGAGTTTAGACATTAAGTATATAGTGGCTAGCATAGTTTTTCTTAGTGCTATAAAAAAAGGGGAGGAAGTATAAATTCCGTATATTTTGTATCTTTTATATTAATAATTGAGTTAGAGAATAAGGTGATGTAGGGATTTCCGTGTAATCATTTTGAATAAAGTAGAATTGCGATGAGAATTCTTAGATTTATTGATTGAGGAGTGAACAATCAGTAGGATGGAGTACTAATATCCTTTGGTGTTGGTGTGGGT
Organism: Rhagoletis zephyria; assembly: GCF_001687245.7. Lineage (NCBI taxonomy): Eukaryota > Metazoa > Arthropoda > Insecta > Diptera > Tephritidae > Rhagoletis > Rhagoletis zephyria. The sequence continues at coordinate 53,214 of NW_016159205.1, forward strand.
GTTACCCTCGAGGTATCTGGTTGGGGTAAGCGTAATGGGGTAGACTTGACTGGCGAGTGATGGGACTAGACCGGACGTATTGACTAACGAACTAGCGTCAGGCTACGGGGACTACACTCACGCGTTCGGAGCCACAGTGGAGTCCATGGCTGTTTGTATCCGGCAAACAGAAGGGGTGGGATGGCTCCACCTGACCTGGACTGTCTTCTATGGCTTTCTCTTTCCTTTTCATTTACCACATGCCGCAACTCAGGCATGATATTTTTGTTCGTGGCTGCAGGTTGGAGGCTGTGGCAAGAACTACACCCACTGTCAGACGAGCTCTAGCCGGGCTACTACCATGCCTGACCCGCCACAGCTTCTTCCCAGAATAAGCAGGACCATAACAAAACTTATAATTCTGTAAACCTTATAAACGAACTGTCAAAATTTGTATGGAATCTCGTTTACACATTTATGATAAATTTCTTCAGCGATTTCACTGAATAAACTGAAGCCAATGCAACTCTGTCGCAACTCTAGCTATGTTTTCTTGCAAATCAACAAGTCAGGCAAATTCAACAAAACGATATGATCCTGATAGAGATCTGGTTCAATTATTATCCGTTGTTTGTTTTGTTTCACTGATAACATGGCCGCAAAGTTTGGTAGCCGTGAAAAATGAATTCATACACAAACAGACATTCTGCCATTGTTTCTTTTAACTTGCTTTAAATAAATAGCCTTTATGTTATTTGTATATTTATTTAAATAGATAATAAAATAATAATAATATAATTAATTCCCATTTAGAGAGTTAGTTTTTATAATTTCTTTATCCTCGTGCTAGTAGTGTAAAGTTAGTGATACTGTGCTCTATAACCAAAGAAAACACGACTATTGTCGCATGTGTAAACGAAAAGAGAGTGTGGGCCGTTCATGTAACAGAGTGCGTAAACTTATAAGATTATCTGCTTGATAAAGTTATCGGGTAGATGAATACCACTATTAAGGGTATTCATCAAACCTTATAAATGCATTGTTAACCGTATAAACTTATAACTGTGTAAGCCTTATAAATGAACTGTCAAAATTTGTATGGAAACTAGTTTACACATTTATGATAAATTTCCNAACAGAGTGCGTAAACTTATAAGATTATCTGCTTGATAAAGTTATCGGGTAGATGAATACCACTATTAAGGGTATTCATCAAACCTTATAAATGCATTGTTAACCGTATAAACTTATAACTGTGTAAGCCTTATAAATGAACTGTCAAAATTTGTATGGAAACTAGTTTACACATTTATGATAAATTTCCCCAGCGATTTCATTGAATAAACTTGATAAACTGAAGCCAATGCAACTCTGTCGCAACTCCAGCTATGTTTTCTTGGGCAATAATCGGGATCCGCATTAAAACTTTGCGCGCAAATTCAACAACAACGATATGATCCTGATAGAGATCTGGTTCAATTATTAACCGTTCTGTTTGATTTGTTTCACTGATAATTTGGCTGCAAAGTTTGGTAGCCGTGACAAATGAATTCATACACAACAGACATTCTGCCATTGTTTCTTCTAATTTGGTTCAAATTAATCGTCTTTATGTTATACGTATATTTATTTAAACAGATATTATCTCGTAAATATAATTTTTCCCATTTAGTGAGTTGGTTTCTATAATTTCTTCATCCTCGTGCTAGTAGTATAAAGTTGGTGATACTGAGCTCGATAACCAAAGAAAACACGACTATGGTCGCAAGTATAAACGAAAAGAGAGTGTGGGTCGCTCATGTAACAGAGTGCGTAAACTTATAAGTTTGTCTTCTTGATAAAGTTATCGGTTTAGATGAATACCACTATTGTTTAACGATGAGGAACACGTTTATAAATTTGTTTATTTTCCATTAGAGAACCGAAATAGTGTGTATGTATGTATGAACAATGACCGAAACTGAGTTGGCCCCACGTGTAAGTAACGTGTTGCCAGAATTCGTTTCAAAACATGTTGCCAGATGTTCAAAGCATAAGAATATTATAAAGGTGAATATGATAGGTGCTATTTTATTATGAATTTAATAGCGAATATGATAAGTGCTAATTTATTATGTGTTTAATAGCAATTATGAGTATTATGTACGCAATTCCCCTTTTTGTGTTGCCTTGTCAAGTGTATAAAACACCTTCTGACAAAGTAGTATTCTTGACGTAGAACTCTTTCTGCGTAGTAGTCCTTTGGCCGCGCTTAGGGATTATAACCATTACTACGCAGAATTCTCCTTTTTGCGTTGCCTTGCCCAGTACTCAAAACACCTTCTGACATCGTAGTATTGTTGACGCAGAACTCTGCCTGCATAAGCGACCTTCGGCCGCCCTTAGGGATTATAACACTTACTACGCAGAATTCTCCTTTTTGTGTTGCCTTGTCAAGTGTATAACACACCTTGTGACATCGTAGTACTTTTGACGCAGAACTCTTTATGCATAGGAGGCCTTCGGCCGCGCTTAGAGATTATAACCCTTACTACGCAGAATTCTCTTTTTTGTGTTGCCTTGTCAAGTGCATAAAACACCTTCTGACATCGTAGTATTTTTGCGTACGCGGCCTTTGGCCGCGACTAGGGATTATAACCCTTACTACGCAGAATTCTCCTTTTTGTGCTGCCTTGTCAAGTGTATAAAACACCTTCTGACATCGTAGTATTTTTGACGCAGAACTCTTTCTGCTTTTCCACAATAAGTTTTTTTTTTTAAGTTTGTAGAATTTTCATTCTGTGTTGCGAAGAAAATGACCAGAATTATTTTTGACAAGAACTTCTTTCTGCGTAGGTGGCCTACGGCCGCGCTTAGGGATTGTAACCCTCACTAAGTACAAAAGAAAACTTATTTCTGCGTAGGCGACCTGCGGCCGCGCTGAGAGATTATAACCCTCACAAAATGGAATTCTCTTTCTGTGTCGCGGAGAAAAGAAGCAGAAGTATTTGTGAGCAGAACTTCTCTCTGCGTAGGCAGTCGAATTCTCTTTCTGTCTTGCGAAGAAAAGGAGCAGAAATATTTTTGAGCAGAACTTCTCTCCGCGTAGGCGGCCTATGGCCGCGCATAGGGATTATAACCCTCACATAGTAGAATTCTCTTTCTGTGTTGCGAAGAAAATAAACAGAACTATTTTTGACCCAGAACTCTTTCTGCGTAGGCGGCCTTCGGCCGCGCTTAGAGATTATAACCCTTACTACGCAGAATTATCCTTTTTGTGCTGCCTTGTCAAGTGTATAAAACACCTTCTGACATCGTAGTATTTTTGACGCAGAATTCTTATTGTTTTTTGCTTTTCCACAATAAGTTTTTCATTAAAAACGGCCTCAAGTTCAATATAAATTGTTGAATATAATTATTATAAGGCCATAAAGTAACAAAAACAAATAAATTAACAAAAACCAACAACCACGTGATCAATTTTAAATAGCACTGGAACAGCTGCGCTTGATTGTAGTTGGCTTAAAAAATGAAATAGTGGAAAAAAGCAACAAGAATTCACAAGGCGAACTTAGCACAGTGCGTAGACCTGGGGTTCCCAAACTTTTTCACCTCGGCACCCTTGTTGTGCTAAAAAAGTTTCGCGGCACCCCTACTCTTCAAATGTCTACGAAAACAAGAAAACACAATACAAACTTTATGCTCCTTTAGCTTTAATGTAAGGACTGAAATTGTTTTGATGATTTTATTATTTCCTTTAAGTTTATTGGGAGCTTTGACAATTTTACCCTGAAAATATATGACCCTGAAAGCTTGCTGGTGTATTTGTTTTTAACCGACTTCACAAAAAGAAGGTTATCAATTCGTCGGAATATTTTTTTATTATATTTTTCTATGTATGTTACCGCATAACTTTGGACCATGTTAACCGATTACTATAATTCTTTTTCTAAAGGAGGGATGTTACCTGACAGGTGGTCTAATTTGGTTTAAATCCGATCATTAGATCATGAATAGATTAACGATATTAAATTCTTAGATGTGGATTGAAATCGGTTTTGTTTTTTTCTTTTGCTTAAAAATTACTTGTTTATGTTGAAAATGCAGTCTCACATAGAAATGTATAAGTGAGACCATATTATGAGTTGCATTCGACTATGGTCGAAAGTGCTGATCGAACAAATTTTCATTTGGTATTATGACGCTCATTCGATGAAGAATAGCGCTATTGTGAATTTCGCTCGGTTAGGTTGTTTACAATAGTATATTTTTCACCGCTGAGAAGTTTTTTTTACAAATCGGGCAAACTAAATAGTGTGCTTATACATATGCATGTGAATTTGTGCAAATTAAAATGAAATAAAAAAGAAAGCGAGTTTATAACAACGTGGTAAAAATGAGTACAACGGAGTTCTGGTTCAACGATTCGTCAGAGGATGAGAGCTTGGTAAACTGGCCAAGAGTAGAAAATGTTTAAGAGGGTTTAAGTGTAGTCTTTCGAATATATTTTGACATAAAATATATTTAAGAAACTTGTCTACAGGATTATTAAAAACTTCCGATTGTATAAAGAGGCGTTAGTTAGCCAAATCTATTTAAAATATTTTAAAACTATCAACAGCATACGATTTTGTTCTCAGAGNAGCTTTGACAATTTTACCCTGAAAATATATGACCCTGAAAGCTTGCTGGTGTATTTGTTTTTAACCGACTTCACAAAAAGAAGGTTATCAATTCGTCGGAATATTTTTTTATTATATTTTTCTATGTATGTTACCGCATAACTTTGGACCATGTTAACCGATTACTATAATTCTTTTTCTAAAGGAGGGATGTTACCTGACAGGTGGTCTAATTTGGTTTAAATCCGATCATTAGATCATGAATAGATTAACGATATTAAATTCTTAGATGTGGATTGAAATCGGTTTTGTTTTTTTCTTTTGCTTAAAAATTACTTGTTTATGTTGAAAATGCAGTCTCACATAGAAATGTATAAGTGAGACCATATTATGAGTTGCATTCGACTATGGTCGAAAGTGCTGATCGAACAAATTTTCATTTGGTATTATGACGCTCATTCGATGAAGAATAGCGCTATTGTGAATTTCGCTCGGTTAGGTTGTTTACAATAGTATATTTTTCACCGCTGAGAAGTTTTTTTTACAAATCGGGCAAACTAAATAGTGTGCTTATACATATGCATGTGAATTTGTGCAAATTAAAATGAAATAAAAAAGAAAGCGAGTTTATAACAACGTGGTAAAAATGAGTACAACGGAGTTCTGGTTCAACGATTCGTCAGAGGATGAGAGCTTGGTAAACTGGCCAAGAGTAGAAAATGTTTAAGAGGGTTTAAGTGTAGTCTTTCGAATATATTTTGACATAAAATATATTTAAGAAACTTGTCTACAGGATTATTAAAAACTTCCGATTGTATAAAGAGGCGTTAGTTAGCCAAATCTATTTAAAATATTTTAAAACTATCAACAGCATACGATTTTGTTCTCAGAGATCGTGCCATCTGAGTAATGGGATTTTCTTTCACCAGCCTTTCGATCATGTGTTTAATATTCACGACGTTAGAACTGCATGAAATTAGTAAGAATATAAGAATTGTTTAAAATTGTCATGAGTTGCAACTCCCCTACTTCTACTTGCTCCTGTGGATATTCAGAAACGACAGTGGATATCGACGCCATTTCTACTCCGGACAACATACATATGTATTAACCATTTCTTTATTAACTATCGTACAGTGCTTATTTGTGTGATCGATCCTTCAAGTGGTTTAGAGTAATGACACGAGGCGAAGGTTCAAATACCCAATCGGCTAAATCTGGCAAAATTATCTCTTGTGGCACTAATCTTAATTTTTGAGTCTGGGGAGAGTTCTAGCTCTTCTGTTACCCGCAAGAGAAAACTGATATAACCAGATACTCTGAAACGCATATTTATCGAGAGTTTAAAATATTTTACTTTACGTTTTTAAGTTTTCATGCATTTTAAAACCACACAAAATTGGAAATAAAGAAATGGAAATTGTTCAAAATTGGTGAAAATGAGAATGAGTGTGTGAGATTCAGTTTTACATTTTAAAATTGCTCAATGTAAGATTTTAAACATCTTTCCGTGCAAATATGTATGTACCTACATCGAATGATTCTTAATCTGAAGTTGTCTCTGTACGATTATATATAGATACATTGTATATAGATTTATAATACAAATAGAACCATATTTGCCTTAGAAATACATCGAAATAAACCATGTAAGATTTATATATGGGTGTGGTATGCAAAAGCAAAATTTTAGTTGGCAGATCTTCCGCTGTATCACATTTGCACGAACATAGCACTGCTTTGCTCGATATGAAACAAAAACAGGGACGAATAAATGAAGGGGTTAGAATCATAAAGGTCTTAGTGACATTTTTTGAAAATATAAGTTATACCCATATTTTATAATAATAATAATAATCCCAACGGTTTTTACCCTCCATTCCCGCCCATCCGCACGAGGGGCGCAGTCCGCATGACGTACGGAACCAGTATTTTCAATTTTTGCGCCGAGTCACGATAGGCAGGAGTTTGTTAAGTGTCGAGATCTAAAACTGTTCAGCTACAGAACTAAATTCATCAGCCGATTTTATGTCTTTATTTTAATGATTCATTTATTGAGAGAGGACAGTATCGATTTCTTAATGCTGAAAAGCGGATCTGATATATCAAACGTGCTGGAATGAGAGTTAAAATCCTGGCATAAGCAACGGAGTGGGTCGTGCAATTCAAAATTAGTTTTACAAGCTTTCAGAAATAGGGGACAAAAGTGTCTTGATACCCGGGAGGGAACTTGACCAGCAATCTTAAATAGCAAATTAATCCGTCGGAAATACAACCCTGCACCTAAATAGATGTTTGCAGTAGCGGAACACTGTTTTATGACAGTTTCTTTTTCCACATTCTTCTTTCGTTTTTCCTCACGTCGACGAGGTCGCGATCCAGCCGAAAAACTAAAATTTCGTTATTATAAATTAATTGTAAGGAATAAATATTATAGGGACACATAAACAAATTTAATTTAATTTCTTTCGCGCGAGAATTAAAAGAGAGTCTCGAGCAGACGACAACGCAGGCCATACCTTTTTTGCCTGCAGCATTGCCCGGAGCAGCAAATGGCAACGAAATATCACGTGTCACCGTGAAAATTCCGCCATTTTGGCATGCGAAGACCGAATTGTGGTTGGCGCAGGTGGAGCCGCAATTTGTTGCAGTGGGAATCAGCAGCGACCGGTCGAAATATCACACACATTAATACTACATCCACCATCTAGCGATAAGTACCAAACATTAAAAAAGCGTATTCTAGAGCAATTTTGGGATTCGGAACAAAAACGAATCAAGAAGTTGTTGCAAGACCTTGAACTAGGTGACTTGAGGCCGTCACATTTGCTACGTGAAATACGTCTGCTGGCAGGTACTGAAATGAACGACAGCATGCTGAGATCGATTTGGCTTAACAGATTGGCACAGAACGTGCGCTCCATCATATCTATTAGTAACGAGCCGCCTGACAAGGTTGCTTTGTTGGCAGATAAATTTATTGAGGTTAGCGACGGCCCGCAGATACACGCGGTAGCATCACGAAGCGACGACGGGCAGTCCGAAATTTTTCGGAAGATGGCGGCGCTAACAAAAGAGGTAGCCGAACTGAAAGCTAAGCTTCAACAGCGTGGTAGGCAAACACGCTCGTGTACACCCAACGAAGGCGACAGCGTTTTCTGGTACCATAAAAAATTCGGCGAAAAAACAACCAAATGCCGATCCCCTGCTCACATTCTTTAAACTAAAACCCCTGGCACAAACGGCGGTACTTGACAGGGTCTCTTCTAAAAGCCGTCGTCTTTTGATAGTCGACCGAGATAACAAGATGCAATTTTTAGTAGACACGGGGGCAGAGGTTAGCGTCATACCTCCAACTGCGGAACGGCGCAGACATCCACATCCGAAAGTATTCCTGTACGGTGCCAATAAGACGACCATAAAAACTTACGGAGAACGCATAATGTATTTAAACCTTGGTTTGAGAAGAAAATTCAAATGGAAGTTTATCGTAGCTGACGTTTCGCAGGCCATTTTAGGAGCAGACTTCCTGGCACAATTTCAACTTCTGGTCGACTTGCATCAGCGCAAACTTTTTGATAGCTCAACGAACGTATCGCAAAGTTGCAGCGTCAAAACGTTAGACGCGTATACTGGTGGGTTATCCTTTGTCAACAGTGATATGCTTTTTCAGCACCTACTGAGAGAGTTTAAGGACCTTGTGCTGACAAACGTAACCCCAAAAAATATAACACACGACGTCACCCATCACATAATAACTAAAGGATTTTTTCTAAGCCTAGGCGTTTGGCACCAGACAAACTGAAGGCAGCGAAGGCGGAAATTCAAACACGTCTAGACGCTGGTATTTTCCGCCCGTCGCGGAGCCCGTGGGCAAGCCCGCTACATGCGCAAAAAAATGGCGAATGGAGGCCGTGCGGAGATTTTAGGCGATTGAACAGCGTTACGGAACCCGATCGGTACCCGATACCACATCTTCACGATTTCACACATAACTTGCACGGTTGCACTGTTTTTTCAACTATAGACTTGCGTCGCGCATACCATCAACTACCAGTAGAGCCGGCAGACATACCAAAAACAGCAATAACGACGCCGTTTGGTATGTTTGAATTTGTTTTTATGTGTTTTGGACTTCGCAACGCAAGTGAAACCTTTCAACGGTTTATGGACCACGCCTTGCGAAACTTGAATTTCGCATGGTCGTACTTAGACGACATTCTAGTGGCATCGAAAAACGAGGATCAGCATCGACAACACCTTCGCGCGGTATTTGAGAGATTTCGTGAGTATGATGTGATTATAAACCCAAGTAAGTGCGTTTTTGGGAAGCCAGAGGTATTGTTTTTGGGCTATATAGTCAGCAAACATGGAGTAAAGCCTCCAGCTGATAGGCTATTAACAATTTTGAGTTGCCCAAACGAGTTTGCGATCTGAGGCGCTTTATGGGCATGCTCAACTATTTTCGACGTTTTTTGCCAAAAGCAGCGATAAGCCAAGTACTTTCAGTACTGATTAAAGGCTACAAAAAGAACGATACCACGAAAATTGTGTGGAGCGATGACACTGTTAAAGCTTTTCAGCAGTGCAAAAGAGAACTTGAGGCTACCTCGCTGGTATTCCCTAAGACAGGAGCCCCCTTGTCACTTACAGTAGACGCCTCTAGTACTGCCCTTGGCGCCGTTCTACAACAGCAAGACGGAAACGACTGGCAACCACTGGGTTTCTATTCAGAGCCTCACATCGACACAACAGTGCTACAGTACGTACGAGCCGGAATTGTTAGGTGCGTACAAGGCTGTAAAATATTTTCAGCATATGCTTGAAGGTCAAAGTTTTTGCTTATTTACGGACCACAAGCCTCTTCAGTTTGCGTTTCAGCAGAAACTGGAAAAAGCTTCGCCAAGGCAAGTAAGGTATCTCAATTTTCTGAGCCAATTTACAACGGACATCCACTATCTACCGTGGAAAGACAACATAGTCGCAGATGCCCTATCACGCGTTGAAGCAATACATGTCGAACATCTCATTGACTACAGTAAATTAGCAGAAAGTCAACGCACTGATGACGAGGTTCAGCAACTTTTAACGAACAACACGTCAAGCTTGGATTGAAAGCCTTTCTCCGTTCCTGGTATGAATTCCGACATTTATTGCGACGTTAGTACAGGTAAGATACGTCCATTTCTAACACAGCCTTTTCGTAAAATTGGCTTTATGGCAATGCATGATATTTGCCATAGCGGAGCAGCGAAAACGATCAAACTAGTCGCTGAAAAGTACACGTGGCCTAACCTAAGAAAAGACTGTCGTCAATGGACCAAAACGTGTATGGCATGCCAAAAAGCGAAGGTGCATCGCCACAACAGAGCGCCATTGTCCACTTACACCCTGGCAAATAGTCGCTTTGAACACGTCAACATTGATATAGTCGGACCTTTGCCGCCTAATAGAGGTTTTCGTGATTGCCTTACGTGCATCGATCGTTACACGCGATGGGTAGAGGCATACCCCGTAGAAGATATTACGGCAGAGTCGATAGCACACGCGTTCTATTCAAATTGGATCAGCAGATTTGGCGTTCGAATCGTCGCTGTTCCGGGAACTTAGCAATATTTTGGGGATCCAACATCTACGAACAACAGCGTATCACCCTGCCGCAAACGGCATAATAGAGCATTGGCACAGAACGCTAAAGGCGTAATTCCTCTAATATTATTGGGTTGTCGAATGGCGTACAAAGACGATTTAAAGTCAACACCAGCAGAGATGGTCTATAGGGGCTCGCTTCGCTTGCCAGGTGAGTTTTTGCAAATATCTCGGAAGAGCAATGAGGTTTCCGAACACGATTTTGTAACGTATCTTCGTAATAAAATGCGTAAACTTAAACCGTCACAAACGACAAACCACTGACGGCCATCTCCATTCATCGAGACCGATTTGATGACTACTCCCGCGGTTTTCATAAGGACAGACAGCGTTCGCCGGCCGCTCCAACCGCCATATGAAGGCCCTTTTCCAGTTATAAAACGAAACGAAAAATATTTTAAGCTCGATATTCAAGGAAAACATGATCGGTTGAAAGCTGTACACATAATCAATGACAATGTGAGCCCATCTTCGGTAACGGCGCCCAAAGAATATCGAACACGGGCTGGATGAAGAGTACGTTTTCGCATTACATAGAAGGGGGAGTGATGTCGCGCACGCAATCGAACTTGACCAGCAATCTTAAATAGCAAACTAATCCTTCGGAAATACAACCCTGCACCTAAATAGATGTTTGCAGTAGCGGAACACTGTTTTATGACAGTTTCTTTTTCCACATTCTTCTTTCGTTTTTCCTCACGTCGACAAGATCGCGTTCCAGCCGAAAAACTAAAATTTCGTTATTATAAATTAATTGTAAGGAATAAATATTATAGGGACGCATTAAATCTGTTTTTTCTTTCGCGGGAGACCACAAGGCTAACTTCGTCCCGAAGAAGCGGTCTTGAAATTGAGCCTGTTAGTAATTGAACTATAAAAATTGTACCAAGCATTTGCCTGCGGCTGGAAAGTGTAGGAAGATTAATAAGTTTTAATCGGCTCGTACAAGGTGGAAGGTTATATTGAGAATCCCAACGGAAATTTCTTAAAGCAAAAAGTAGGAATTGTTTTTGAATTGATTATATCTTGTCTGAGTAAATTTGATATCTTGGATTCCAAACAACCGAACCGTATTCCAGAATTGGCCTAACGAATGTTGTAAACAGGGTTTTAGTGATATAAGGGTCACAAAATTCTTTTGACCATCGTTTCACAAATGCAAGTACACTTTTAGCCTTGTTGACTGTCACATTAATATGAAGATTAAAATTAAGTTTAGGATCCATTGTAATACCAAGGTCCACAAAATTGTATACCTGTTCCAGGTTATGGTTACCTATTGTATAAGAAGCGGGATGAACAGCTCTTCGCGAGAAGCACACTACTTTACATTTCTTAAGATTTAGAGACATAAGATTTACTTGACACCAGTAATCCATGCTGTTTAAGTCTGATTGTAGCAAAGACCTTTCTTTAATCGAAACGTCCGATTTATAAAGCTTTACATCATCTGCATACATTAAAATTTTGGATAGTATTTTTGAACATTACCCTTTGTGATCTATCATAGAGGTATGAAGAGATCCAACGTAGAAAATTAGGAGGAAGACCAAGAAGATCAAGTTTATAGATGAGCAACGAGTGGCACATTTTGTCAAATGCTTTACTGAAGTCAGTATATATAACATCAACAGTTTTGCTTTCACTAAATGCTTCTGAGATATAGGATGTTAATTCAAGTAAATTTGTGGAAGTTGATTTGCCTNGAATCCCAACGGAAATTTCTTAAAGCAAAAAGTAGGAATTGTTTTTGAATTGATTATATCTTGTCTGAGTAAATTTGATATCTTGGATTCCAAACAACCGAACCGTATTCCAGAATTGGCCTAACGAATGTTGTAAACAGGGTTTTAGTGATATAAGGGTCACAAAATTCTTTTGACCATCGTTTCACAAATGCAAGTACACTTTTAGCCTTGTTGACTGTCACATTAATATGAAGATTAAAATTAAGTTTAGGATCCATTGTAATACCAAGGTCCACAAAATTGTATACCTGTTCCAGGTTATGGTTACCTATTGTATAAGAAGCGGGATGAACAGCTCTTCGCGAGAAGCACACTACTTTACATTTCTTAAGATTTAGAGACATAAGATTTACTTGACACCAGTAATCCATGCTGTTTAAGTCTGATTGTAGCAAAGACCTTTCTTTAATCGAAACGTCCGATTTATAAAGCTTTACATCATCTGCATACATTAAAATTTTGGATAGTATTTTTGAACATTACCCTTTGTGATCTATCATAGAGGTATGAAGAGATCCAACGTAGAAAATTAGGAGGAAGACCAAGAAGATCAAGTTTATAGATGAGCAACGAGTGGCACATTTTGTCAAATGCTTTACTGAAGTCAGTATATATAACATCAACAGTTTTGCTTTCACTAAATGCTTCTGAGATATAGGATGTTAATTCAAGTAAATTTGTGGAAGTTGATTTGCCTTTGCAAAATCCATGTTGACTATATGAAATGCTAGAAAAGATAGAATGCGTTAACTGATTTGTTATAATCAGGGTTGGGCATTTTTGCACTACCACTGAATTGCACTATCACCGTTTATTCAGTGATAGTTAAAATGCAGAATTCACTATCACTGAAAATTTAGTGATAGTGAAAAAAATATTTTACTATCACTGAAGGTTTAGTGATAGTGAAAAACAAATTGCATTATCACTAAAACTTTAGTGATAGTTAGAAAAAACTCACCATCACTAAACTTTTAGTGAAACCAGCCAAGCGAAGATAGCCAATTTACATATGCAAGTGGAAAACGCTAATCCAAAGTTACGTTATTTGTACCTAACTTTAAAATAATAAAAGCTCCAAAAAAGCAAAAAAGTGTAGCGCTGTTACTCTGAGGGGGCCTTTTTCTCAAGTAACCTGTCACTTTAAAGCTCACTTTATATTTAAAGGTCGCATTTAAATTGGTTTTCAACCAAGAAACATACATACGTCAAAAACCTAGAATAGAAATGCACAACTTTAGACATAGCTTTATTTTTAATCCAACCTTTACTGTGAATTCAATATATTATCCACATATGTAAAATAATAGCCGTTTCCATGATTGCACTTAACTCAAAAACTACTGGATAGATTACAGTCAAATTTTCAGAAATTGTACCTGGCATATATGGTAGTTTAGTATAAATAGCATCAAAAATGACCCTCTAAGGTAGTAAGGTTAAATCTATAACATGTACATATATTAACTTTTTACATTTTGCTAACTCAAGTGTACAAAATTATGGAATAAATGTAATAGGCCGAAATCTGCGGAAATAATAAAAACAGTTATATCTTCGAATCTGGTTACGCCTTGCGTTACAAGATGGAACTCATTGTACGATTCGGTTCAGAAGTTAATAGAAGTCAAAAACAGATTAGGTGAACTATGCTATAAGCTGGAAATTTCTACTTTCAATGAGGAAGAAATTGAGTATTTGGAAGAATATGCAAAAGTAATGCAACCTATCGCAGAAGCTATCGACTTCCTTCAAAGAGAGCAAAATATGTTCTTTGGTTACTTTATTCCAACTTTACTGTCCATCAAAATAAAAATGCGACGTTTTGCTTCCGAAAACCTGAAATATTTGACGGAAACTAATATTCAAATGCAATCAAAGCTAATGCAAAGGTTTGAAAAATATTTTAGTTTGCACTCTGACTCATGGGATGCAGTTATTGCAGCAATTCTCATTCCCGATATCAAACTAAAATTTTGCAAAACTTTGCTGGAAGTGCTGATATACACTCTACAAGATGTTCGGGATAAATTTAAAGAATATGCGATGGAGTTTAAAAGACAACCGGTAGGGGAAGATAATAATTTACAGCCTTCCATAAGTGCTAATACATCATTTCTCGAATTCAATGAGGAGTCTACAGGTATTTGATTAAAAGAAACCAACCTGCAAAAGTTTTGTAAATAATTTGATTTTTTAAATGAAAATCGGTATACATGTTGCCATGGCGGAGCTATAGCAACTGAAGTAGTTTTGTACCTGAATGACGAGGATAGGAGCATTGAAGCTTTGCATCGCTTTCCTACTATAAAAAAAATGTCTTTAAAATATAATACACCTCTTCCTTCATCTGCGCCAGTGGAAAGACTTTTTTGCTTTGCTGGGATTGTCAATCGATCGACAAGGCAAAATCTTTCTGACCAAAACTTTGAAATGTTGGTACTAAAAAAGGCAAATAAAAAATGAATTATGTTTTTATATTTTTGAAGCGACGTACTATAATTAGAAGTCTCTTCTCAAGAATATTGTTTATTTTGAATATATATATATTTTTTTCACTGCTTCAGCTAATATAGTCTTACTTTATTCTTCAAGAAGAACTATGTCATAACCATAAAGCTTGTTTACAGACAAAAGCAATGTCATTTTACTGAAAAATTTTAATTATCTATAAAGGTTTTCACTATCACTAAATATTAAGTGGTAGTTCAAATTGTTTTTCACTGTCACTAAGGGTTTACTGAAGTGCAGTTTGTTTTTAACTATCACTAAAGGTTCAGTGATAGTGCATTTTTTTCACTATCACTAAAATTTTCAGTGATAATGGATTCTGCATTTTAAATATCACTGAATAGACAGTGGTAGTGAAAAGCGTATTGCATTAATTTTTTAGTGCATTGTACCCAACCCTGGTTATAATTGCTTCAAATAATTTAGGAATTGCAGAAAGCTTAGCTATTCCCCGGTAGTTCTCCACTGAAGATCTGCTACCGCATTTATGTAATGGGGTTATGAACGATTCCTTCCATATAGTTGGAAAAACGCCCTCTTTAAGAGACAAATTAAATAACGCTGTTAACGGCTCATAGAGATAATCAGCACAATTTATAAGAATACAAGTAGGGATCTGGTCAGGACCATAACTGAAGGACTGCTTTAAGGATTTCAGATAAACCACTACATCATCGGGAGATATTACTGGGATATTTATTGAGTTCATTGGACATAGTTTAAAAGGAAAGTCAATGTTAGCATGTGAGTTAATGGAATAATTGGATTTAAAAAACTGAGCGAACATGTTAGAAATTGATGTATTATGGAACGAATTTCCGTCATCCCTTGTCAAATTTGGTTCGTTCCATAATACATCATACACCCACCCTGTCGGAAACAACAACAACCAAAAAGGAAATGTTAGAAATTGTTTGATTATAACTAGAGGCGATATTTTGATACTTTATGGCGGAAGGAAACCCACGTACATTTCGCTTGGAGTTTACGAAGTCATAAAATGATTTGGGGTTATATATTATACGCCGTTTGATTTTGCACAAGTAAGCTTTATAACACTTTTTGTTTAATGCAAAAAACTTATGACGCAAAAGTGAGTATTTTACATAGTATGAGTGTAAACCGGTTTTTTTGTGTAATCTAAAATAACGCGCCTTTCTTTTTTTCAAATTTCTCAGTTCTTTAGTGAACCATAACTGTGTTTGTTCTTCAGGAACATACATACGTTTAGGCACATGCTTTTCAAATAATTTATGTAAAGTAAAGTTAAAAAGTGCAACGCTTTGTTCAATATTTTCTTTATATTCAGGCCACGACAATTTAGACAGTTCTTTGCTAAGCTTCTTAAAGTTGGCTTTCGAAAAATCAAAGCGAATATTTGGTTCGTATGCTTGGGTACTGCAATTTTGACCATCACTTATAACTTCGTAAGATACCTCCATAGCAGGGTGGTAGACATCTTCGGGCAAAACTAGTGGATCACACTTATTTACAACGGACTTAGATGCATCATCAACATAAACAAGATCTAATACTTTACCAAATTTATTGTGAAGTACATTAACCTGAGTTAGGCAGAGTTCAGCCATCTCCTCTAAAAATACGTTGTTGCACGCACTAGACGCGAAAGGTACGATATCATTGTCAATGATGTTCCATGATATGCTTGGTAAATTAAAATCACCCAACACAATCATTGAATCAGAGGGTTTAGTCAGTAAATTAACTGATTTCAGTAAAGAGATGAGTCGTGAATACACCAATGTGTCAGATCGGGGAGGGATATAGCATAGAGCTAAGTAAATAGACCCTTTTCCAGCCTGTACACGAATGCATTTGAACTCTACTGAATCAATGTGTGGAAGACTAACTTCTTCAGATGGTATTGAAGAGTCTACAGCGAAGAGTACGCCACCGCCGATTCTGTCCTCCCTATCTTGTCTATAGATATGGCAATTATTTGGAAGAATCTCTGAATTGAAAATGTGAGGTTTCAGCCAAGTTTCAGTAAAATAAAGAATATTATAATTACATTCAAGGTCTTTAAGGTATAAGTTCGTTAATTTAGTATTTAAGCCTCTTACATTTTGGTAATAAATACTTAAAGCAGATTTAATAATTAGTTTTTCGATTCAGTGTTATGACGGGGAATATTAGCTAAGTTATTTCCTTTTTTGGGCCTATATTCGAATTCACGAACGAAAGCCCCGGGGGCCATAAAGAACTACTAAGCAGCGCACTAAAATTATCTAAATTTACGTCAATTTTGAATGAAGCAATATTTCTTTCGTATTTCAAATTAAATTTTCTGATGCTTAAGTCGACAGTTGTAATTTTTGATGAGCTATAAAGCTTTATATCGTCTTCGGTAGTGTCACTCGAAAATTTAGAGACAAAGATTGACTTCTTTGGCGGAACCACAACTAGTTTCCTTGTATCAGACTGGAGTACCGGCGGAAGGGGTTGAGTTACTGCGTTAGTAGTTGAGGATAGGGAAGGCGGTGGAGGCTTTGAAGATGATGCCACCACTTCAATGGGGGAAGGGGAAGATACTTCAGGCTCCGAAGCAGATTTCGTTACACGCTCTTTTGAGGCTGAGGATTCTGATGCTGGAGGACATGGAGAAGATTGATTAATTAAGTCAGTCGGAACATTATTCTGACGTGCAACGACAATAATTTCCTTAGATGGACTATGAAGACGCTTACGTTTAGACACACGGATATCTTTAACAGATTGCAAGTTATCTAAGCATTTTAATGATTTAAACACATTTTTATAATGCTTAAATCTTTCTGTCAGTACCGACAATTCTCTTCCTATTTCTGTAAAACCATTTCTGGTTTGCCTAAATAGCTTGAAAAGATCAACTTCGGTTGACCTGCACTTTACGCAAGACCAGCGAAGGCCCTTGCCATCATTAATAGCGTCCAGAATTCTTCCCGTCAAACCAGCACATTTCAGATGGTAAATACCATCACACAGCCAGCACGATAAGTAGCGTTCAGAATCGCTTTTAATTTGGCAAGTATCAAGATCACACTTCATATTGAAAGATTTATGTAATACACTCGTTAATAAAAGACAAACAAAATAAATTATAACAATTAAGGAGCTGATGTAAATAGCTTTAAATAAATGTAGCGAACAGTTTGAGTATCACTGTAATTATGACACTTAATAAACGCAACGCAAACAGCTGTGACAAGAATTACTAGAAGAAGTAAACAAAAAGAGTAGAACAAATGTGCAAAAACAAAATGAATTCAGTTAACTACAAAGGATACAACAACAATGATAGAAACAAATGACTCGGCAAGATTAGAATGTTTGCTAGTGAAATTTAATGAAATTTAGTTTAATATAAAATCCAATAACTTTCACCTAGCTTCAATTATTTCACACTAAGATCCTCATAAGCACTTTTTATCACTACTTTAACTCAGAATTAGCACAATAAACTTAGCAAATAGAAAGCCAAAATCAGAGCACAATAAAGTACAACCTCACAGCTTGACGTTTGCAAAAGCAGTATTGTTAAATATAGTCTTTATTTGGTGACAGAGAGAGAAAGAATGTTTACTTTCTTTGAATTAGTTAATTAACCTGCATTAATTTAGGCAAGAATCATTTCAAATGCATTTACTCAGAATTTACAATAAGTAATCAGCTTTAACCTTAATTATCTCAAAAAATTTCAGACCTACTTAGATCCTTTTGATTCTAAGCCCTTCAAATGGAACATAAGAATCCTCAAATCAAAATAAAGCGCACAGCGCTGCAGCGGTGTTGTTGATACTGTCTATGAATGTATGGGTATGCAACAACGTTGTGCTGCTGCCGTACTGATTTAAAATGTGGGTATCTGCATTTTCTTCGAAAATGAGATATTCAAATTGTTGAATTCGTCTTTAAAATACGAATTTATTCATGCAAAAAGAGTTTTCAAATTATAAATAATGATAAAGTTATTGAAGTTTCAAATTCGCACCTGTGCAGTATCTGCAAAAATTTTCGATAAATACTGATGTAAAACGTGGGTATCTGCAAAAATATTGCAGTATCTACACTTTTTCCAGTAATTCAGCCGGATTTGTAGCCTGAATACTGATCAAAAACAACATATCTACACTGTCGTATGCAGATATGTACGTCCTTTTCAAACAGTATTCTTGGTCATTTGAGGCCAATGAGCATTTTTTAGAACAACGTATGTACATACCCACTTTATTTGGAAGTATTGGAGGCATTTTTGATGTAACCGAACGACGTATGTAACTTTTAATACAAAATAAATTACAAATAATACAAATAAGATAAATAATACAAATAAAATACATATGTATTATTGGTTTCCATTTCTGTTTTTTATTTAGTTTTCTAGAAATAAAATTAAACATATGCCCAAGTCCATCATTAGACAATTTTGGGAAATTGTGGTTCTCTCTTTTCTTGCTGTATATTTAAAGTAGCTATTGCAAAACTCTAAAAATGTTTACAAAATAGATCTTGGAAGCAGTTTGAGAAAAAGAGCATGGGAAGTTAAGCTATATTCAAAATAGAGAAGTCTTTTTGTTGGAGTTAAGCACGTTTGAAAAATGCCATATAGACTTAGTTTTGAAGCAAGATTTCCCAAAATTTCTTAAGGTGGACTTAGGGAGGTTTGATATATATCGAACCATATGACAAAATCTATGTACAGTAGCAGACCACAATATGATTGACTGGGATGGACATAAGCAATTCTGATTTACACTTATGGTGGGACTTAGTCACCTTAAATAAATAGTTAATATTAAATGTGTTTTTTTTTAATCTTACCGACATTAGTCACATTGTTTTAGTTTAAACTATTTATTTATTCGGTCAGTGCGTATTGTACCAATAATGTGGAAAAATTTCATCTGTAGACTCATACAGTTTTGATATGTACCGACTCATATACATATAACACTGTTAAAAAACCAAAAAGAAAATTAATCTGGTTTTTCCAAATGGTTTCTACACTTAGTCAAAACCAGCTAAAAAAGCCACCTGGCTTTTACCAACTAGAGAATTGGCATCGTTTACTAGCTGGAAAAAAGTTGACAAAACCAGATGGCTAGTTCCAATTGGGTTTGGTGAAACTTTATTGATATTGGTAAACGTGAATAAATTTGTTTCCTTTTAAATTTTCCATATAAATCGGCTTTGATAGAAGGTAGTTTAATATAATATAAATTTATCTAAACGCGTAAAGGTCTCATATCCAAGTAAAGCTCATAAATTGTTAAATTTTGAACGGAAAACCCGTTTATTTACGTGGTTTATTCAGTTACGAGGCATTTGCACGTTTATATGAATACCTTGAAAAAAACGTTTATCGAAACCAAAAAATTAATTGAAACCGACTTTTTGAATTAATACGATGGAAAAAACTACAAATTGGTAGGTACCCTTGTTCTTCACCAGTAAACTCTGCGCTCTCTGCGCTTTAATACCACTAAAATGTCGTATCTGCGCAGATGCGGCATTTTAAGAAGTTTCTCGCAAAGATTTGATGTTTTTTTTTGCATAAATAAAAAGAGGGCATCCGAATTAGTCTAAAACAGTTGTTTTCATTTACACAAAAAGCATACATTGGACAGACCAAGTACAAACGCGTTTCGTTTAATTTCTCGGTTTGACTTCGAATGCAGATACCAACATTTTAAATCAGTACGGCAGTATGTATGTATAGAGCAAAGGGAACATTTTCTTTGCCGATATTCCGCTGCATCGCTGCCGTCATGCACACGAACGTAGCAATGCTTTGAACGATATGAAACAAAAACAGGAACGAAAGCGAATAAATGGAACAATTTTTCATTCTCTTGTTATTTTTAAAATCTTTCGACGCAAATATTTCGAAAATGGTTCAATGAATCTTAAATCTGAAATGTTTGAGGAAAGTGCAGATCGAGCACTTTAATTTGATGTATAATTTGTTTCTTGCGCCTACGAAGTTTGTTGCATTATCTGACCAATTGCAGCTGGGTAAGCCACGAGTAGCAACAAATCCCTTTAGAGCGTAGATAAAGGCGCTGCTCGATAAGTCCTTCACTAACTCGCTTACGTAACATTTTTGAGGTGACTTTTTACGCATTTCTGGCTTATAATAGAACGGCCCACAATAGTCTACACCAGTGACAATAAAAGCGCGTGAGGCCGCGATGCGATCCTTAGGCAAGTCAGCCACCTATGGGCCAGTATTGCAAGCGAATGGCTTGCAAGTAGTGACTGCGGCCCTACATGATGATGCTTGTGGTGAAAATGTGCAATTATGGACAACGTCAGCGGATGATTCTTTGAAAATATACACGGGTGACGCGCTCCAAAGCCAAGAGTTGAATGCCTCAGGCGACCGCCAACTCGAATCAGACCGATGTCATCTAAAAATGGTGATAATGAAGAGATGCTGTTAGATGATGAGACACACCTCTTATTTTTCAGAGCGACGTAATCTTGCCAAAGCTGCGCTCTCTGAACGATGCAAATTAACGTGCAGACGTGAGCTGCGACGTCCTTGACAATTTTTTTATATTGATAAATTTGCCTACGCTACCAAACATACGCCGCATTTTGCCAAACGAGTTGATGTACTTAAATGAAAGAGATACATCGGGTCGATCATTTGATGTGAGTAATACCTTTTGACGAGTTCCCAGAAGCTTGGTTTGCGGTACGCGAAATTCAGGCCAGCTGATTTCTGCGTTGTGCAGGAAGATTGGGCCGTGCATCCAAAGAGCTGATTGCAAGAGCTCTCTTGGTGTGGCCCCTTTGGATAGGATGTCTGCTGGGTTCATGGTTGTAGGAACATAGTGCCAAGTCATCCCCTGTGTAAGCTCCTGTAAAGCACATATGCGATTAGCGACGAAAACGTTAAATTTTGAAGATTCTTCCTGCAGCCATGATAGAACGGTCGACGAATCTGACCAACAATAGAAACGGCAGTCAAAAACCGTCATNCGGCAGTCAAAAACCTTCATCTTGGCTATCTCACCTACTAACTGCGCAAGCAGAGCGGCAGCGCTGAGTTCCAACTTGGGCACAGTCAGAGTTTTCAGTGGAGCAACGCGTGCCTTTGAACATAGCAACTGTAATTGGACGTTGTTATCCTTAGTTGAGCGAGCATATACACAAGCGCCATATGCTTCAAGGCTAGCGGCGCAAAACGCATGAATTCCAAGCGCGGCTCCAGGCTGTAGTACATGACGCGGAAATGACGAATGTTGAATGTTGACAAAAATCTTCACAAAAGGCAGACCAGGCCGTATCCAGTGAATGGGGGAAGCTTTCATCCCACGCGAGCTTATCCCTCCACATTCGCTGTAAAAGAATTTTCGCCCTTGTCAGAGTGGGGCCTAGTAGGCCAAGTGTATCGTAAAAACGAGCTATGGTAGCTAATACAGAGCGTTTGGAATTTCTGCCACATCGGATTGGCGAAAACGAAAACAACAGAGTGTCTTTGAACGGATCCCATACTATTCCCAGAGCCTTGGTGATATCACTGCCGTGATCGAATTTGAGAAAGCTTTCTCTTTCTGTTTGGGGAATATCGCCAAGGACATCAGGGCTGTTGGAGCACCACTTCCGTAATTGGAAATTACCTCGAGAAAGAATACCATAATGTTTCGCACTTCCCCGACTGAATTGCCACCAGATATCATATCATCCACACAGAAANGGAATTTCTGCCAGATCTGATCGGCGAAAACGAAAACAACAGAGTGTCTTTGAACGGATCCCAGACTAGTCCCAGAGCCTTGGTGATATCACTGCCGTCATCGAATTTGAGAAAGCTTTCTCTTTCTGTTTGGGGAATATCGCCGAGAACATCAGGGCTGTTGGAGCACCATTTCCGTAATTGGAAATTACCTCGAGAAAGAAGACCTGTTGTTTGCTGCATAATGTTTCGCACTTCCCGCACTGAATTGCCACCAGATATCATATCATCCACATAGAAGTCTCGAAGAACGACCTTTGAACCCAGGGGATATGCTGATGATTCATCAAACGCGAGCTGATGCATGGCCCGAATAGCTAGAAATGATGTAGGCTTAGTTCCATAGGTTACCGTATTCAACTTGTACACGCGTAGGTCATCTTGTGGAGAGTCACGCCATAGTATACAATGGAGCATGTCGTCTGGTGCAGTGACTCGATCGCATCTATACATTTTGCAGATGTGTCCAGTAAGTGCGACGGAAACGAACGGAATCGAATCAGGATGTTGAAAAGCTTCGGTTGAATTGTTTGACCTGACATGAGCAGATCGTTCAGCGACAAGCCCAAAGTTGTAGCTGCAGAGCCATCAAATACAACTCTCAGCTTTGTTGTAGTGCTTTCATCCTTGATGACACAGTGATGTGGAAGGAAAAACTTACAGTCATGAACATCCTTACTGGAGACTAGTGACATGAGGTTGAGATCCAGATATTCGTTAATGAATGCCACATATTGTTCCTTGAGCTGTGGATTGCGAGTCAGTTTTCATTCAAGACTGCGAAAGCGGTGTACTGCCTGTAAATACGAATCACCTAGTGACTCCACGCTACTCTTCATCGGCAGACACACGGAATACCTGCCTGAAGACAGGCGCGCATAATTTTGCTTAAAGTGCTCTTCGCAGTCGAGCTATTCTTTTGTTGTTTTAACGATTGGCTCAATTACATGGTCGATTTCCCAAAAACGACGCACTTAATAATCTAGCCGAATACTACAATCAATGTCAGTAGATGATCGTTGACGTACGACGAAAGATGAGAGCTTGGGCGTTTGTTGTCCACCACCAGACAGGACCCATCCAAACCGAGTTTTTTGAAGCAATGGCAGCCCAGGCGCCAACTGAATTTGGCCCACACAGAGAAGTTCGAAGAAGAGTCCTGCTCCTATAAGCAGATCAATACGCTGTGGTTACGGTGCTCACTGTAAGGCCAGGTTGACTTTCAGTGATCGTTTGTGCAACAACAGCAGTAATCGTCGTCGAGAAATCTGAAGTCCGCGACTTCAGTATGAGATCGATCGAGTATCCCTCCGTTGAAAAGTTGACGTCGCCAATGGCAGATACTGTAGCGAAGGTTTTGGTTTTGCGCAGCTGCAGCTGGTTTGTGAAACGAGATGTGTTAAAGTGCAGCTGTGAACCAGAGTCTAACAGCGCACGACAAGGTACGAAAGTGCCGGCACGACTTTTTACAACAATTACCCCAGTGGCTAGCAGCACTACATCAGATGGAGAAGTAAGGGCCTGGGACGAGGCAGATAAGGCTGCAGTCATGACATTAGGTTGAGCTGTATCGGATTTCAAAGTTAAGCCTTGAGGGCTGGTGGCAGTTGGAGCAGAGCGATTAAAGAGCAAAAGTGTATGGTGCTTTGATTGACAGTTACGATAAAACCCCGATTTGCAGTCGAGCATCTGATGACCTTTTTTTTTGACAATTGAGACATAGAGCGAGTTGTTTAACCTCCTTTTGGCGGAGGTTTGGTGACAGATTTGTAAAGCGAGGACAATAGTATATCAGATGCTCATGGAATCCACAAAATATGCAACCGCCCAGAAGCAACAAATGATTTTCTTTGGTTGGTACTCACGTTTTTACCAGATTTACCAGCTTGACCAACTGGTGCTTGCATAATGTGTTCGACGTTTTCGAGCGTTCTACTGCGCTTCTCCAGAAATGTAGATAACTGGTCCTACGAAGGTAGTTCGTTTGTCGGCGAAATCTCCTCCCATTTCGATTGAATCGCTTTGTCTAACTTCTTCATTAGTAGTTGTACAATGATACAGTTGGATATTTGCTCCTTGGACCCAAGCGATTGAAGTGCACGTATGTGAGCTGTAACTTTGTCAGTTAGTTCCCTGCCTACTGACCCATCTGCTTTGCCCAGCCCGAAGATCTCCCTGATGTGTGCCTGAAATATAAGACGCTTGTTATCAAACGCTTATGCAAAAGATCTAACGCATTTTTATAATTAGCCTCATTTATTTCTAGAGAACGTATGGTATTCAGCGCGGCACCACTCAGGCAGGAACGTAGATGTTGAAGCTTGTCGACCGGCGTAAGGTCGCTATCCTTGTCGGTGACAGATACGAACATGGAGAAGAAGTTTGTCCACTCAGTATAGGCACCAGTGAACTTTGGCAGTGTAAGTAACGGCAAGCGCGATCGGTTGGCGTTCACTATAATTAATTGCGACTCATTGGCGTTAACCCTGAATGTGGAGCATAGCTGAGGTGCACTGCGCTTTCCAATTTCACGCTGCAGAGTGGATCTGAGGTTAACTAAATTGGAGTCGAATTTACCAGGCAGATCGCTACAAATTGAATCCAAATCCAATTCTTCCAAGCTTGTGTGCGCACTGTTGAAACTTGACTTCAGTTCCCCCAATGAGTCCAGTAGTGCCGTCAGAGCGTATTCGTCCATCGTAACACTTGTAACTGTTTCAAGATCACGCTACATGTTTCACAAAGTTCCGTGCTCTTGAATAACGGATTCAAATTTTCGGCTATAGGCGTATACGAGTATGTTATTATGTACAAAGCGTTATGCACACAATTTAATCCCCAAATATCGAAAAGCACAATTCCAAAAAAAAGCACGGCAATCACGTCGGAGTCCACAAATGTTGAGCTGCAAATCTTTTTTTGCAGCTATTAAACTCCAAATTAACAAAAAAGGTCAACACATTTGATTTGTTGAAGCAATTTAATTTTTATTTTATTTTTAATTCTGAATTCTAAACGATGATGTGTGCCGTGCGCTTAAACTATAAATTGCACCTATGCCGCTGCTGAGCTGCTGCTCACCACTATTGCCAAAATCGAATGTTTGCAAAGCTTAATTCCGCATGAGCAATAGCCTATTAGTGTAGGTATGTATGTATACATTATGTGCAAATGTTAGTTCTCAGTGAGCATAAAGGGGAATTATGGAGTTTACAACGGTGATATTTAATTCTATGAAGATGAGAGCCTCGAGCGATAAAAAGTAATACATAGTTAAAACTGTTCTTTTTTACATGCTCTCATTATTTGATATACATATGGACCGTTTTCATGGATATGTGTATATGCTTGTTCGCCCGCCTTAAGAGCGACCGCAGATGTACATACCATGTACACATCATATCCCGTTCGCCTGCATTCATCCAGTATAATAGTATGTATGAGCCCAAATAATTACCCTCCTCCATGTATATGCCCATACCTTTTGCAATTGGAATATAAAGTGAGTGGTTTTACAATAACGATGTATGTTCAATAGCGGACTGGGAATAGATATGCTAGGGTGGTACAAAATGTTTAGAAGTTTAAACAAAATAATTAAAAAATATTTGATTCTTAAATGTAACGCTTTATATTGCGATGTGAGGCTAATGATTTATGTTCATTGCATTATCGGCTGCTGCTCCGAACAGCCATAAAATAACAAAAACAAATAACTTAAGGACAAGCACACCTAAAAGTTAAACATTCTAATAATAGAAATATTAACAAAACCCAACAAAACCAACAACCACATGATCAAGCTTAAATAGCACTGGAACAGCTGCGCTTGATTGTGGTTGGCTTAAC
Source organism: Rhagoletis zephyria (assembly GCF_001687245.7). Taxonomy (NCBI): domain Eukaryota; kingdom Metazoa; phylum Arthropoda; class Insecta; order Diptera; family Tephritidae; genus Rhagoletis; species Rhagoletis zephyria. The sequence continues at coordinate 79,295 of NW_016159205.1, forward strand.
AAATGAAATAGTGGAAAAAGCAACAAGAATTCACAAGGCGAACTTAGCACAGTACGTAGGCAACTGGCTGAGTCAGTGGGATCGTTGGTTCGAATCCTAATGAAAGAAGTCTGATGAGGAAATGAGGTGATTTCCGAAATAGCTATCACTTCTACCATTTTTTCAAATTATTGTTGCTTTTCCACAACTAGTTTTTCATTAAAAACGGCCTCAAGCTCAAGAAAAATTTTTGAATATAATTGTTATAAGGCCATAAAATAACAAAAAACAAATAACTTAAGGACGAGAACACCTAAAAGTTAAACATTCTAATAATAGAGACTAGTAATAATCGATATTTCAATAATGCATATTTTTTTATTCTAAAAACCACATACATTGCTTTTGGTAGTTAACTTTAACTTTTATTTGGGCAAGATCGTACTCTACTCAATACGCCATGCGTTAAGCAATCTTCTTGCTAGGGTCTGACCTTGAGACTTATTTATTGTTATTGCGAACGCTACAATAATTTTGAATTGGCGACGTTCAAATACAAAAGCAAGTGTTGATTCGCTAGGGTGTTAATTTATATGGGATAGTATAATTCGAATCACAAGTTTAAAGTTCATTAACTAACCCTTTATATGTACATATTTGTATTGCGGCATCCAAACAATTACATTGTAACTCTTTAACTATTAGGCGAGACCATTAACTAACCCTTCATATGTAGATATTTAGATTGTGGATTAGCGTAACAACTGTTCCATCTTTTAGTATCAAGTCATGAGGTGCAACTCCCCTACTTCTACTTGCTCCTGTGGAATTTCAGAAACGACAGTAGATATCGACGCCATTTCTACTCCGGACAACACATTAACCATTTCTTTATTAACTGTCGTACAGTGCTTATTTTGTGGACGCGAAATTGATCGATCCTTCAAGTGGTTTTGAGTAATTACACCAGTCTGAGGTTCAAATACCCAATCGATTAAATCTCGCAAAATAATCTCTTGTTGCACTAATCTTAATTTTTGAGTCTGGGGAGAGTTCTCGCCCTGCTGTAAGCCGCAAGAGAAAACTGAAATAACCAGATTCTCTGAAACGCATATTTATGGACAGTTTAAAATACTTTACTTTACTTTTTTAAGTTTTCATGCATTTTAAAACCATACAAAATTGGAAATAAAGAAATGAAATTTTCAAAATTGGTGAAAATGAGAATTAGTGTGTGAGATTCAGTTTTATATTTTAAAATTGCTCAATGTAAAATTTTAAAAATCTTTCCGTGCAAATATGTATGTACCTACATCGAATGATTCTTAAATCTGAAATGTTTGCGCAAAGTTTCAGATCCAGAACCTTAATTTGAAAGTAAATTGTCTCTGTACGTTTATATATAGACATATGTATACAGATTTATAATACAAATAGAACCATATTTGCCTCAGAAATACAATGAAATAAACCGTGTAAGATTTATATATGGGTATCTGTACAGAGGCAAAAGCAACATTTTAGTTTTGCAGATCTTCCGCTGTATCACATTCGCACGAACATAGCACTGCTAGGCTCGATATGAAACAAAAACAGGGACGAAAACGAATAAATGAAGGGGTTAGAATCATAAGGGTGTGTATGCTGCCGTACTGATTTAAAATGTGGGTATCTGCATATTTCTTCGAAAATGAGTTATTCACATTGTTGAATTCGTCTTTAAAATACGAATTTACTCATGCGAAAAGAGTTTTCAAATTATAAATAATGATAAAGTTATTGAAGTTTTAAATTTGCACTTGTGCAGTACATGCAGAAATTTTCGATAAATACCAGGGACCGCAAATAACGATTATCCTTTGAAATTTCAACTCAAAAAATCACGCGGAAAGAGAAATGCTACGTGCATAAGGAGTAAACCAATATATTTCTTATTACTTATAAAAATCAAGTTTAATCATTATATTTTGAGTTTTATGTTTTACTCAGAAAATATTCGTTATGTTTTGAGTTTTATTTTTTGCTCGGAAATTAATGGTTACGTTTTAAGTTTTATTTTTTGCTCGGAAAATAATGGTTACGTTTTAATTTTGTTTTTTTGCTCGGAAAATAATCGTTATTTTTTTGAGTTTTATTTTTTGCTCAGAAAATAAAACTTAATTTGTGCGTATGCGCATGCGCATGCGTGAAAAGACAGGGGGCGGCTGCATTGAACCTTTAACGCCACTGTGGCCACTCCAGAAAAAATACAGATACCAGGGCAGAAACAAAAAGAACCACATTTCTAAAGAAAAAGTGCAAAAAAGCGCATACGCATACGCAACAAGTAATTTTTAGCAAAAAAATCCGACTTCAACTCCCATATAAAAACAATATATATATATATATCTCATGATCCACTGATCGGATCTCAACCAGATTAGTATGGGACCACCTCTGAGACACTACCTTTCCGATGCAAAAAGAATTATCGAAATCGGTTCGTGGTCCAAAGTTATGCGGTAACATACATAAAAAAATAAAAATAAAATAAAAATATTCCGACGAACTGATAACCTCCTCCTTTTTTGGAAGTCGGTTAAAAATTAAGTTTTATTTTCTGAGCAAAAAATAAAACACAAGAAATAACTATTATTTTCTAAGCAAAAAATAAAACTAAAACGTAACGACTATTTTCCGAGCAAAAAATAAAACTTAAAACGTAACCATTATTTTCCGAGCAAAAAATGAAACTTAAAACGTAACCATTATTTTCCGAGCAAAAAATAAAACTTAAAACGTAACCATTATTTTCCGAGCAAAAAATAAAACTTAAAACGTAACGATTGTTTTCCGAGCAAAAAATAAAACTCAGTTAATAACAATTAAAAAGTGATTTTTATAATAAAACTTATAACCGTTACGGTCCCTGATAAATACTGATTGTGGAATCTTCCACTGTTTATTATTTATGTATACAAGCAAGTAGCCAAGCGAAGCAATAATTTCTGTGCAAGCGATTATCCCTTGGTACAGTCTACTTGCAATTAGGAAATTATTTAAATTTAAATATATTTACATACATATATACATATGTATATGTATATGTAGACATTTGGAAACGTGTTTCTTATCGTAGGGAATGAGAAACATAAGAAACGCGTCGCCAATAGAAAAGATAAGCGAAATACAATAAGAGATAGTCAAACGATAAAGGAGATCAAGTTCTATCGCCTGTTTATGTTCCTGTTTGTTGTAGACATATGTAATACCGTATACATACATATGTGTCAACTAACCATGCGATAGGGGATGATCGAATACAATTGCTTGTTTTATATATTTAGTTAGGACAACTGGGACACGCTTCTTATCAGTAGCGTGTAACCAAAATAGTATGTAAGCACCTAAGATACACATACATCCATGTATGTGTATTAGGAATATGTACATATATATATATGTGTCTGTATATAAATGTACTGGACAAACTGCGTTTGTCTAGTTAGAGATAGGAATAATTTTAAGTTTTCTATAAATAAAGGCTCCGCGCAATCGGAGCACCAGTGTCCTTTTAATTTACAGTGAATTAGTGTCTCAGTTTGTAACATTTGGTGACCCTCAGGAACAGCAACTTCTGGAGAGTATTTTTGTATCTAAAATTTAATATCTATTTTGTATTTAATTTTTTTCGGTGCGTTGGTACAGATTTTGCTTGCCATAGTGAAAATTTAAATATTACATTTTTTTAAGTGTTTGGTACTGAAGTAGTGTTTTTATTTGCAATCATTTGCATTTTAATTCTTTTTTAAACTCATAATAATATTTAAAAGAAAAAAAATGTCTAAAGAATTAAAACGCCAAGAAGAGTTAGGTCTTTACTTCCTAGAGATTCAAAAAAACATTAATTCCGAAGGCACTCCGAAGCTCTTGCGAGCTTGTTCGATGAAGTTAAGGACAAGTTCAGTGAATTTCGTGCAAATCATTTTGGTTTATTGCCTAAGCAATCGCTTAGAGATTGTAAAAGTTACTTCGAAAATAAATACTTTGAATATATCAAAGACATATATGATAATATTTTAGATGTTATCAAAGAAAAGTTATCTGAAGGTGCAGTTGGAGGAGACGAAGGTGCCGAAGAAACAAAAATAGCAGAAGTTTCGAATCAATTTGAAACTATGGAAATTGGTTCAGGTGGAGATAGTGCTAAAGTTTCTTCGAGAAAAAGTGTTGAGACTAAAGTAGAAAATGCGGCGCATTCAATTTATAAAGAATTTGAATATATTTTGCCAAAAATTAAAAATGCGGCGCATTCAATTTATAAAGAATTTGAATATATTTTGCAAAAAATTAAAGGTGGCACGGTAAAATTCAATCTGGTCTCAATACGGTACTTCCACGTCTTACAGAATTAGAAGATCGTGCGGAAGATATGAAATTCGAGTTCACTAAATTTTTTTCTGAAGATGACAAATTATGTGTCGAATTCGGGTTTTTAATGGATAAAGGATTGCAACTTGTCAAAGATTGTAATCAATCCAATAAGTTTCCCTCCAATGTGCAATATATACCTTCAAATGCAGTTCCATATAAATTGCCAAAAATAGAAATTCCAGTATTTTTTGGTGAGTATTAAAAAAGGAATTCTTTTAAAGATATTTTTTGTGAGGTTTATTTTAAACCAGAAATTTCAAACACTCACAAAATAGTTTCCCTCAAGACATATCTTAGAGGAGAAGCACTAAATTTAATTGAGCATTTAAGCATATGCGGCAATAATTTTGAAGTAGCGTGGAACATTTTGGAAAAAAGATACAGTGATAAAAGATTAATTACCAGTAAAATTTTCAAAAATTTGGTTGACGTACAACCAATTGCGTTCCAATCGGCAAAATCTTTCAAACAGTTGCATGATTTGGTGACTGCAAATTTAGGTGCTCTTGAAGGAATTAATTTGTCACTTGAAGATTTTAAAAATGCATTTCTACATTTCTTGGTCGTTAGAAAATTAGACTCAGAAACTAAAAGTAGATATGAACAAACATTGGAAAATTGTTCTGAAATTCCGTCAATTGAAACTCTTTTGACTTTCCTTCAAAAGCAATTTAAAGCGCTGGAAGATCCAGAAAGAGTTTTAAAGCAAGTTAAAAAAGTGGCCATTCTGTTAAAATATTTAAATGCATTTTGAATTGTGAAGAAAGTCATTTACTTCAAAATTGTGATAAATTTAAAAACCTTTCAGTGGAAAAAAGAAACAAAGTCGCATATGAAAATAAAATATGCAGTAAGTGTCTTAAATCAGGACATATATTTAGATTTTGTACAGCTCCGAGTTGTACGAAATGTAAAAAGGCACACCACATTCTATTGCACAATGAAAGTGTAAGTCAACATAAGCAAAAGTTGACATTAACTGCATAAAATAAAAATAAAAAACATATTTTACTAGCTACAGCATAAGTGAAACTAAAGAACAAGGAAGGAAAGTTTATAACAGCCAGAGCAGTTTTAGACAACTGCTCTCAAAGCAACTTTATAACAAGTTCACTAAGAAAGAAACTAGGTTTAAATGTGAAAAAAAGTAGATAGTGTGGTAGAAGGTGTGTCAAGAAACATTTCTGAGGTTATTGGCCAAGTAAGGCTTGATTTAAAATCAGATAATAATTCTGAGTTCAAAAGCCAAATAGAAGCGATAGAACTTAAGGAGATAACACCAAATATGCCAGGAGACTTAACCAAGTTTCCTCAGGTTCAACCATTAGATGATCCAAACTTCCACATACCTAATAGAATCGATGTCTTATTAGGAGCAGAAATAATGGGTTCCATATTAACCAATACGAAAAAAATTTATATAGATTCAAATCTTTATATGGAAAATACGGGTGGGCTTTAGATTGGTAACCCCGGAGTACAGCGTTAAGGAAAATATGGGAGGTAGAGGGGGTCTAACAGTTCCCTGTATGAAGTTTCAAAGCGCGCAACCTTATACCTTTTAAGGAATTTGTTATTAAAGTTTGTAATTTTAACCAACTTGTATGGCACTATTTTACAATATATAATGCACTTTCCACTAAATTTACAGGTTATTTACATTCAATATATGCGCAGTTAGAGTGTGCACGTTCAAACAAATAAATACTTTTAGTATATTACAGCTTTTTTTTATCAAAAATTGATTGTTTAATTTTATGAGAGTACATGCAGAATATGTGCAAATGGCAGCAGGACTGTGTTGCCATAACTAAAAAAACTAAGAGTGGAAAGCAAGACCAAAGAAAATACGATTAAAAGGAAAATACGATAAGGTTCTTTTGTTCAGATAAAAATAAATAGTAGGGGGCATGGGGTCATATTCCCCTCTTCCGGCAACACAGAAAGGAGAATTCTACGTAGTGAGGGTTATAATCCCTAAGTGCGGCCGAAGGCCACCTACGCAGAAAGGTGCAGTTGGCTTTCCTTTATGGCCAACCAAAATAGACATCACTGGGGCCCCAGCCCCAGGTTTACCACACAGAAAGGGAATTCTAGTTACCTCATCCTTTCCCAAGGTTACATCACACAGAAAGGAGAATTCTACGTAGTAAGGGTTTTAATCCCTAAGCGCGGCCGAAGGCCGCCTACGCAGAAAGGTGTTCTATGCAAAAGGTGTTCGGCCCCTTTTCTATGGCAACACAGAAAGGAGAATTCTACGTTGTGAGGTTATAATCCCTAAGCGCGGCCTACGCAGAAAGGTGTTCAGCCCCTGATCCCCCTACTATTTATTTTAATCTGAACAAAATAACCTTATCGTGTTTTCCTTTTAATCGTATTTTATTTTGGTCTTGCTTTCCACTCGTGGTTTTTTAGATATGGCAACACAGTCCTGCTGCCATTTGCACATATTCTGCATGTACTCTCATAAAATTAAACAACAATCAATTTTTGATAAAAAAGCTGTAATATACTTAAAGTATTTATTTGTTTGAACGTGCACACTCTTACCGGGCATATATTGAGTGTAAATAACGTGCAAATTTAGTGGAAAGTGCGTTATATATTGTGAAATAGTCCCATACAAGTTGGTGAAAATTACAAACTTTAATAACAAATTACTTAAAAACTATAAGGTTCCGCGCTTTATAACTTTACATATACCCCATTTAGAACCCCCTTTATCCCCCTATTTTCCTTAATTCCGTACTCGGGGGTTACCATTCTAAAATTTTCCCGAAAATACAGTTTTCGGATGGGCGATTATTGGGCCAGCGCCTATAGAAATATGTAATTATTATTGTGGAATTGTAAGTTGTAAATTATCAGAACTTGATAAAAGAGTTCAAAAGTTTTGGGAGACTGAAGAAATTTCGAAGAATAAAAAGTTTTTAACAAAAGAATAAGACCAGGGTGAAACTAATTTTTCTGAAACAGTCAAAATATCAAATGATAATCGATTTGAAGTATCTCTGCCGTTGATAAAGCCTAAGTCAGAATTAGGTGATTCGAAAAGTGTAGCCACAAAAAGGTTCTATGGTTTAGAAAAAAGATTATCAAAAGACCTTAGTCTAAAACTGAAATATTCAGCTTTGTTAAAGGAATATTTAGAACGTGGCCACATGGAGGAAATAAATTTTAAAAATCTACCAAAGGAGGTAAATTTCCTTCCACATCATTGCGTTTTTAAGCCAGATAGTACCAGCACCAAACTTAGAGTCGTATTTGATGGTTCATGCAAAACTACGTCGGGCTTATCGTTAAATGACATTTCATTGACTGGTCCAAAACTGCAAGATGATTTATTTAATATTTTAACACGATTCAGAAAATATAAATATGTTTTTACGGCTGATATAGAGAAAATGTGTCGCCAAATATGGGTGGAGGAGGAAGATCAATATCTTCTATTAATTGTTTGGCGATGGGACAATGATAAACCATTAAAAGTGTATAAATTAAAAACGGTTACTTATGGTACTGCGTCTGCTCCATATTTAGCAGTGAAATGTTTGCAGAAAGTTGGGGAAATGTATAAAGATCAGTATTCAAAAGCAAGTGAAATAATTAAAAACGATTTTTATATAGATGATTTAATGACAGGAGGAAATAAAATGTCTGAGTTATTGGAAAATCAGAAAACTTTAATAAAAATATTAAATATGCACGGCGTTTCATTAAGGAAATGGTCTGCAAATCACCCTGAACTGTTAAAGATCATAGAAGAAAATTATCGTGAAATAGAAATTAATTTCGACAGAGAAGACTCTGTTTCAACTTTGGGGCTTGCATGGGTACCGAAATCGGACGAATTTTTTAAAATCAGTTTGGGAACCTTATAAAAATGAAATTATCAATAAGAAATCTATACTTTCAGATATAGCCAATTTATTTGACCCTCTAGGTTTGTTGAATCCGGTTATTGTCACGGCCAAAATCATGCTACAAAGTCTCTGGAGGATAAAACTCAACTGGAATGATTAAGTACCGCAGCAAACAAAGATGGAGTGGATAAAATTTAGAGATCAACTGCCAAACTTAAGAAAAATTAAGGTAAAAAGGCACATCTTAATTGATAATGCTAAAGTAATAGAACTTCATGGATTTTGTGACGCATCTGGAAAAGCATATGGTGCGGTAGTATATTTAAAATCAATTAGTGCAGAAAATCAGTTTAAAATAAATTTAGTTAGTGCAAAATCTAGGGTGGCAGCAATTACAACAATTTCTATTCCGCGTCTGGAACTTTGTGCAGCAGTTTTGTTAGCGGAGTTAATGGAAAAAGTCATTGAAAGTCTACAAGAGCAAGTGAATCTTATAAGGTACTATAGCGATTCAGAAATAGTAGTAGCATGTCTTAAATTAGATCCAGGAAAATTAAAAATATATGAAGCAAACAGAGTTGCAACTATATAAAGGAAAACAGAGCAGAAGCATTGGTGCCACGTTAAATCAAAAGAAAATCCAGCTGATATAATATCTCGGGGCCTATATCCAAATGAGGTTAGTGAAAATAGTTTTTGGTTTAATGGGCCAAATTTTCTTAAAGAAGAGACTGCCAGCATTATAGAAATAGAAAAGACGGAAATTGAAATTCCTGGGTTAAAAAAAAATGTTGTAATTAATGCTCTATCCAGGAAAAATGGAATAATAGTAGACATAAAACATAAAAATAGCTTTACTTTTCTATGGAATGTTGTCGCTATAATTCTGAAATTCATAGATATCAGATTAAAAAACAGATCAAAGATTTTCATTCGTATCAAAAATTAGCAATAGAAACAACCGTAAAACAGACACAAATAAAGTATTTTAGAGAAGATATTCAGGTGCTAAAAATGCGAAAGGAAATAAAGAGATCATCGAAATTAACTACTCTTGCTCCATTTTTAAACGAAAATGAATGTGACATTAGGATTAAGAAATCAAAAATATTATGCTCCAACCTAGCACTAGTTAAGGAAAAAGATCTAAGTATTGTAGCTGAAAATAACTGTACCAAACAAAAATTAAAATGTAAAATAAACTTTCAATTTAATTTACCTTTGATGTTAGTTATGATATTATTCATTCCTTTAATATCATGCACGTCCTATATAAAAGTCACATATTTTAAAGAATTGTCAGGCATATTTTATGAAAATAGGGGAGCTGTTGGGTTAACACGAGCGTCGTGGAACATCATCGTCCATTTGGACCTTGAACCATATCAACAAAGCAAGGACAAAATAGTGGAACATCTGAAATTTCTGACATCAGCAACCGAGCATCTTAAAAAGGGAAGGAATTGACGAATCAACATTTCTTCTACAATTGAAATCGAAGTTTGCTCAAATCGAATTAAGCGATGAATTTATAGTGGGAAATAACCCACGGCGGGGAAGAGGCAAGCGGGCTCCGCTTGAATTTCTGGGAAGCCTATACCATGCTATGTTTGGCATTATGGATGCGGCACGAAAGGTAAAGGCCAGCAAAGTAAGAGACGAGTACGTGCTTGAGCTAACAAAAAAAAATAGCAACCATCGAAGATGCCACTGCAAACATGATAAGAAAACAAACTGATGATATCAACAAAAACTATAGAGCAGTAAATCGTTCACTCTTCGAAGTAGAAAAGAAAATAAATGATGGGCTGCATCACAATCAAATACAAGATGTAGCCGTTACCACATTTATCATGATGGAAGCGTTTCAAAATATGCAAGAAGAAATTAAAAATTGCATTAGTAACAAGCTTAACATAATTCCTGATAATATGCTCTCGGTCTCAACACTTGCTAAGCATATAAATATAATACTCAGCCATTTAACACATCATGTGTCGTTGCCAGATCGAAGTCCGGTAGAACTGATCAAGATCACATCAATGATAACTCGTGTACTTCAAAGAAGCATACAGTTGAAAATACCACTTATTTGCTCCGAAATATTCCAAGCTTACCAAATATTTTCATATCCTACGATGCACTATGGTAATTTCGTTCAAATCAAGGCAGCTAACAACATAATATTTGTCGGTGAAGGAAAAAGTGATTATTACTCCAGTAATGAGCATCATTTTCTGAGGTGCAAGAAATTGCAAAAACTATGGCTCTGTCCGCAATCACATCCTATTTATCGCTCTTCAGGAAAACCTAGTTGCGAGATCGATATACTTTTACGGAAGACAAATTTGTCAGCAGCGTGTGAAATTGGCATCAGTAAGCCTGAAGCATTTTGGGAGCAACTAAATGCAAAAAATATGTGCGTATTTTCTCTTCCGACACCTCAAATATTAGAGGTTAATTGCAACAACAACATTTCAGCAATAGAAATCCGATAAAAAGGAATTATTGAAGTACAACAAGAATGCCGAGTGGATTCTTCCGATGTAACATTATGGACCGTTGACGAACCGTCTGAGGATATTTGGTACATAAACCCCAGTTTCAATTTGTCAGCCAAATTGCCTGAGCTGAAGTGGTTCAAATTAAAAGAAACTATCACTTCAATCAAGTTAGGAGATATTCCAAAGATGACAGCAGATTTAAAGTTTGACCGAGGATTCAACTTCGATGAGTTCAGTCTAGATGACATGCTGGGAGAATTTACTTGGAAGTCAACTATATCAACGATCGTCATCATCATGTTAGCAGTCTTAGTTCTGAAGATAATGATCCGGTTACTAACATCAAGAAGGCCCAGTTTAACCTATCCACTTAGCTTGAAACCCACAGCTATCAATAGGGAGGAGAATGTGGAATCTTCCACTGTTTATTATTTATGTATACAAGCAAGTAGCCAATCCAAGCAATAATTTCTGTGCAAGCGATTATCCCTTGGTACAGTCTACTTGCAATTAGGAAATTATTTAAATTTAAATATATTTACATACATACATACATATGTATATGGATATATAGACATTTGGAAACGTGTTTCTTATCGTAGGGAATGAGAAACATAAGAAACGCGTCGCCAATAGAAAAGATAAGCGAAATACAATAAGAGATAGTCAAACGATAAAGGAGATCAAGTTCTATCGCCTGTTTATGTTCCTGTTTGTTGTAGACATATGTAATACCGTATACATACATATGTGTCAACTAACCATGCGATAGGGGATGATCGAATACAATTGCTTGTTTTATATATTTAGTTAGGACAACTGGGACACGCTTCTTATCAGTAGCGTGTAACCAAAATAGTATGTAAGCACCTAAGATACACATACATCCATGTATGTGTATTAGGAATATG
>NW_016159205.1:92252-93549 GCF_001687245.7 Rhagoletis zephyria
TAGACATTTGGAAACGTGTTTCTTATCGTAGGGAATGAGAAACATAAGAAACGCGTCGCCAATAGAAAAGATAAGCGAAATACAATAAGAGATAGTCAAACGATAAAGGAGATCAAGTTCTATCGCCTGTTTATGTTCCTGTTTGTTGTAGACATATGTAATACCGTATACATACATATGTGTCAACTAACCATGCGATAGGGGATGATCGAATACAATTGCTTGTTTTATATATTTAGTTAGGACAACTGGGACACGCTTCTTATCAGTAGCGTGTAACCAAAATAGTATGTAAGCACCTAAGATACACATACATCCATGTATGTGTATTAGGAATATGTACATATATATATATATATGTGTCTGTATATAAATGTACTGGACAAACTGCGTTTGTCTAGTTAGAGATAGGAATAATTTTAAGTTTTCTATAAATAAAGGCTCCGCGCAATCGGAGCACCAGTGTCCTTTTAATGTACAGTGATTACAGTTCGTTCTAATTTAACACTGATGTAAAACATGGGTATCTGTAAAAATATTGCAGTATCTCATGATTCAATAATACAAGGTTAGATAATTATTGACAGCTGCGGTTTGACACTCCCTTACAAAAGGTTGCATTTACGAAGGACGGAGAAAGGGGAAGAATGTAATCTCTTGGTGCGAAAATGGTAGTAGAAAAGTGCGCAAAGTAGGCAATTAGTAGTGAAATTCCTTTTGTAAATTCTAATGCATTTGCAGGAAATCTGGCATTTTAAACGAAATGTTGAACGAAATATTGATATATCTACGTGAATTACGTAATTTATGTGCTATTTAGCTATATAAAAACTGCAAAATGACTCAAAATTAAAATAAGACTACTATAAGATTTATGTAAACATCCAATTTGAAAACATTTTATGTTTTCATCAGTTAAATATGCTTCATATGCATATACAAATAAACATATTGCACAAAAGCGTATACTTCTATTTCACACAAAGCTACACTGTTTCCATGTAAATTTGCAAAGAAGCAACACGGTTCCACTGCTAAGGGAGCGGTGCGAGAGAGACAACTGTCAGTTTATCGAACCTTGTATTATTGAATCATGGCAGTATCTAAACTTTTTCCAGTAATCCAGCCGGATTTGTAGCCTGCCTACTGATCAAAAACAACGTATCTACACTGTTGTATGCAGATACGTCGTTTTTAAACAGTATTCTTGGTCGTTTGAGGCCAATGATAATTTTTTAGAACAACGTATGTACATACCCACGTTATTTGGCAGTATTGGAGGCATTTTTGATGTCAC
>NW_016159206.1:0-82513 GCF_001687245.7 Rhagoletis zephyria
GCTATGACACCAAAGGTAACCCTAGATATTGAATTGCATACATAAAAAGCTTAAGTGAAAGTGTATCTCCGTATGACTCAAATTTTGGAATAGAATAACCTACTAGAAATATGTATGTGGTTACTAACCAAACAAAACTGATGATTCATATTAGACAACGTGCTTGAGAGCTGTTCGTATTGGCATTTTTGGTGACATTCTAATAAGCGGCTTTCGTTTGTTTTGTTTTCGTTTTCCTTGTACTTTTTCATGCAGGGCATACTGCCCTAAATTTAATTTTTTTTCTCTGCATGCATATGTATCTACAATAGGGTGATTCAAAAATGCTTCCGCGAATAAATAGTCAGATTTTTAATGCTCTCACCCACTAGGGTTGCTCTATATCGAAAAAATATACCCCTGTTTTTTTCAAATCAAAAAATAAATAGAGATCCCTCTAAGCTTTCTGTTTCTCTTTCAGAGACTTCAAAGAATAATACCCAAATGTATATTTAAGCATTTTTTAATATTCACGATTTTTAGGCGGATTAGACGTTGATTGAATAATATTATAGTTTAAAAAACTAAAACCTCGATATTATAATTTCCATTCGTACTGTCATCAGGTACGTAACTTGAGAATAGAAATCGCTGCATCTTTTAGGCGCATCAATATTACATAGTTACATCCCGAGCTAATAAAAGGGAGGTAAAAATATAGATATTCAGGGACTCTATACCATTTTTACGGAAAATTGTGGTCTCCTATATAAAATTCATGGGATAAAGTTTCGATTTGAGCGCCCACTAAATATTTGTTTTATTAGAAAAAACCAGAGTATTTATTTTTTCGATATTTAACAATCCTAGGTGGTGATAATGAATTACTGATATTTTTATAAAAAACTAAGAAAATATTTTTATGGAAAATTTAAATAAATAAAATTGTCATATTTTTGACACTGACTATATATGCTTATAAAGAAGAACTAGCAATTTTTCAGAGACAATTCAGCTCAATTAAAATAGACTAATTTTCCAATTACAGGAAGATATTTACAACATCACGCAGAATTAAATAGCAGTTTTTCAAATTAAATGTAAAGTTAGCAGTTCAGAGCTTTTCAGGGTTTCAGCGCTCTATTCAGCCATAAGCTTGTAAATATTAGCGAAACAACGCCTAAAAATATTGAGGTGAAGTTCTAACTTAAATTCTTTTTTACTCTCAAAATTACACCTGCGATTTGGATACAAAAAAACCCTTCCTTTGTTCGTGATTTCTGCAGGTGGTTTTGGAGTTGTTGTTTAACCACTTTGGCATAATTTGCTGAATAAGCCACAAAAATCTCGAATGCAATTTTTCGTAGTTTTTGTGCAGATTTCAAAGCAGCTGTTTCCTGTTCCTTCTGGCATACATACATAAATATTTTCAATGTTATTTATTATTCGCCTTGACCAAGCTATTTTTTGTTGCCAATTATGGACTTTTTTGTCCAGTTTTTCTTGCAGCAGCTTCACAAATTTGCACTTCTGTGCTGGTGTAAATTACAGTCCTCTTTTTTTGTTATTTTTGCTTTTGTTCCATTGCGTGCTTTTTGCAATTATTTTTGTTTATCAAAGATGCCTTTTCCGTTTTAAATTTTTATTTTGTATCGATGCATGCATTTATATATGTCCGTTGGTGTTTATAACTACATTCATATCTGCCTGTGTAAATGGTTACACACATACAGTGACTCAAACAAATGACCACGTATCGATTTTCTTCAAATATTCGTAATGTTTTTCGAGCTAAATTTTTTTTGTTATTTTTATATAAAAATATAGTCGTAACCGTGTAAATAAATCTCAGTTTCAGACAAAAAAATACAAAATTTTGGAAAATTTATATTTTTTTCATCAAAATTTCAACTTTTTATTCTGAATCTTTAGAAAATTTTAGGTATGCAGTTTTATAGCTCATACAATTTTAGTCCAATAAAATGCAAGTTTCAAACGGCTAAAAAATCGCGTTGATTTTTGAGAATTTTTTTTGGAGACACATTTTTTTTTCATATAAGTATGAATTTCTTATGAAATAAAACGCGGGAGACCGTCAGCAATAAAATTTCAAAATATCAACGCAAGTTTTTGTAAATTGCGCCTGTTATATTAAAAACCCGAAAAAGTAGCCTCAAAAAAAAAATAAAATTCTCAAAAATCAATGCGATTATATAGCCGCTTGAAACTTGCACTTCATTAGACTAAAACAAATGTTGCAATTTTGATGAAATTTTTATAAATTTTCCTTAATTTTGTATAAAGTTTGGACGGTTTTGGTTAAAGCTTAGACGATATTTTTATATAAAAAATAAAAAAAAAATTAGCTTAAAAAATATTACGAATATTTAAAACAAAAACAACACGTGGTCATTTGTTTGAATCACTGTACATCCCCTTGCACAAAGGTTCAATGGAAGGTTGATTGTATTCTTTCACAATTTACGCGTCTCATTCGCTGTCATCTTAATGTTAGTCTTGACTTTTGGTCTTCTGAGTTTAACGGTATGAGTTGAGTTTATCTTTGCGTACTGCATTCTTTGCTTCATTTACTCTTTTTAAATGCACGCAAAATACGGATTGCTGGTTTGGGAGATAATAAAAGCCTATACAGATGGCAATTACAAATACTAAAGTTTCTTTGTTTTTGACGAACCGAAGAAGTACCCCATCAATTATGGCATAGAGTAGCCAGAGAGAGAATCCATCAACTATTTGCTTTTATAATAGCATTTAATTAAGGTTCTGTTAGTTTACTATTTTAGCCATTTGACAATAATATGGTATCCGTTCCGGAAATAAATATTTCGAACTCAGCAACTTATTTGCATTTTCCTTAGTCTTAATTCGTAAACAAAGTTATTGACAATGCCGGTATTTGTTAGTACAAAAAAAAATCAAACATTAGCATACTTATAGAAAAATATTTACGGTTGTTTTATTTGCAATTCTTTTGTTTGTCATCACGTAAATCGATGATGCGTAACATGTTTTATAACGTTTTGTAAAATTAATGCACTTCGCTTGTTTTATGTAAATATTCGTCACGGTAATAAGGAGTAAAGCTCGTAATGGAAATGTTTTAAACGCTGGAAAAACTCAAGTAAGCAATATAATAAAATATCAGCGCATATCGGTCAAACTGAATTGGAAAAAAAGTAACAATAGACAATATTTAAAGCAGTATATCAGTGTTATTATTCAATTCAGCTGTGCTGAATTGGGTACAGATCAGTAGATTACATTACAGCTTAGTACAAATACATACGTACTATATCTGCAAAAGTTAAAAAACGACTTCCTTAACTGAACGAAGCTAAAATATGAAAAAAAAATTATTAGTGTATCATTAAGCCTTCTGAAAAGGTTAAAGGTCATTAAGTTGTAATTTTGGATAAAAACTTACCAGCAATCAGGAGTAAAGTTATTTCAAGAATATGCGAATTGCTTCCATGCTGGCCAAAATGTAGTTTTTGCAATTTAGCGCCTGCTGAATTATTTAAAAATGTTTTAAACTTAAAATAGGCACCTATGGTGAACTTAATTTGCCACTATAAATGTTTTCCCATGTTTAAAGCTGCTACGTTACTATAGTTTACTTATTCAGCACCCGTTAAATTATTTTAAATCATTTAAAACTACATCTGAATTCCATACAATTGCAATTCTCACTTCCTTTATTTCAATAATTTCTCTTCACTGTGCCTGATACACTCGTGCTACCTCTATTCAGCACACTTGAATTGTTTCCATTAAGCAAAATTACGTAGATATACATACAGTGACGAGCAAAACTGTAACATGATGTAACACTTTTTATTTCAGCCACCGCTATCTTTCATAGTTCTAACGACTTTCACACTTTTGTTCTATATTCTTATTGGTACATCCCTACTCCCGCTCTCATAACGATTTGAGGTCAATCCAACAACAATAAAAAAACCTGGAGACAAAAATGAAAGTTAAGGCAAATGTTACAGTTTTGCACTCATTCTCAGTTTTGCATTTTACAGTTATCTTTTGCTTAGTTGGAAGTCAGATGACTTTTTTCTGTATTGTAATTTATTCAAGAAGTGATCACCAATAAATAATATGGTTAATCAGGAAACATAAATGTAAATAATAGATTTACTGCGACAAGGCGGGACCGTAGGGAAAGTGGCAAAAAAATGTGGAGTTTGCCACATGAAAATGTTAAGACTGAGAAAAAATATAGCCTAAAGTGTTACTAAGGACAAAGGAAGTCTGTCAAAATATATTACAGTCCGATATCTTGTGAACTTAGTAGCAAGTAACGCTGCAGGTACTACTACAGAAGCGCTTAAGGTATTAAAATTGAATGCAAATCAGTAGATAGTGAGGCGAAAAGTTGCCAAATTGAGCAAAATGGATCATAAAAGAAGAAAAAAGCAAATTTGATCAAAATACATGTGCGAGTGGGGCAGCGTTTTGCTGCATCGCGCGAAAACCGGACCGTTGCCTATTGGGATATGTTAGGCCTTACATAACGCAATAAAAAACACATTTTTTAAGATTTAATTGAGGCTTATGTGGTCTGACAAGACTAAATTAATAGCTTTTAAGCAGATGGCCGGGCATGGTATTGGAATAAAGGCCTAGATTAAGCCTAAGCGCATCATGTAAGGCAAACTGTGAATCACAGTGGTCGGTCAATATTAGTTTGGGGTTGTATTTCAAAAATGTTGTTGATCCGTTTGTACGTATTATGCGTAAGGAACAGTATCTGTTCATATTTCAACAAAATTTGCAAGATGTAGTCGAAAAAATTAGAGTTTCTGCTGAAAAAGCAACCAAAACACACTGCACATGTTCGCAAAGACTGGAACAAAAGCAGAAATTTGCTAATTTGAAATGACCTCCACAATCCGAGGACATGAATCTCATCGAGAATTTGCGAAATCAACTAAAAGCGCATCTTACTAAGTATCCAAGTCCGTCCAATGGAGTACGTGAGCTGTGAAAGCAAACCAAGGATATATGGGAGGCTATACCTCCAGAATTTTTACAGACATGCACATTAGGTATGCTAAATTGCAACCAGAAACTAAATAAAGCAAAACCATACTGAACATTGTGTTAATAATTCTTTTTTTTTGTGAAAATTGTCAAAAAGTTATTAAAAATACATGAGTGCAAAACTGTAACTTATGCCTTAATTTACATTTTTGTCTGCTGGTTTCTTTAATGTTGTTGAATTGACTTCAAATCGGTTTGACAGAGGAAGCAAAGATGTACCAATAAAAATACAGAACAACAGTATGAATGTCGTTAGAACTTGGAAAGATAGCGACAGCTGAAAGAAAAGGTGTTACTCCATGTTACAGTTTTGCTCGTCACTGTATGTATTATGTCATCACACCGCCTCTATGCTCCCCCATTCCTCGCATGGAACCACAAATTCAATGTCTGAGTATTGGCGTAAAGTGCCTCTATATAATCACTTAAGTGCATTGACTGAAGAAAATGGGTATCAAATGAATTTGTCTTTCGCATGTCCGCCTGCTTGTTTGTATAAATGGACGGACAGACAGACAACGAGTACACATCTTAAATTACTCATGTTGTTTGCGTAGATAAAAATGTTGTAACTTCACCTACTAATAATGACCAACAATACCACCAATTGGATATTTTTATACCTTTCATGAGCATGAAATGGTATTATAACTTTGGTCCGATGTTTGTAAGTATCAGAATAAGAAGAGATATACCCATTAAAATGTATACTTAAATGATCAGAATGTCGAGCTGAGGCGATTTAGCCATGTCCGTCTGTCCGTTTGTCCGTCTGTCCGTCTGTATGTCTGTCCGTCTGTTTGTATGCAATCTAGTCTCTCAGTTTTCGAGATATCCGGATCAAATTTGGTAGGTGGGTGTATTTTTATAATGTATTAATCATTTGTCGGAACCGGAAGAATTGGACCACTATAACATATAGCTCCCATACAACTGATTGTTCAGATGTGAGATTTTTCGTTATAACTTCTCCATTTATGCAGCTAAGAAAATTCAATTTTGCAATACTTCCACCCATTATTAACAGAGAACTCAGAATGAAAATTACAAAGATCGGGTCGCTATAACCTATAGTTATCGTACTACTGATTGTTCAGATATAAGATTTTTCGTTATAACTCCTCCATTTAAGTAGCTAGTAACATGAAATTTTGAACTGTTGTCACTCATTATCAAAAGAATACTTTCAGAGAAAATGACGAAGATCGGGTCGCTATAACCTATAGCCTCCATACAACTGATTGTTCAGATATGAGATTTTTTTCCATAACTTCTCCATTTATGCAGCTAGGAACATGAAAATTCTCACCGTTTTCACTCATTATTAACAGAATATTTACAGTGAAAATAACAAAGATCGGGTCACTATAACATATATCTCCCATTCAACTGATTGTTCAGTTATGAGAATTTTCATTATGACTCCTCGATTTATGTAGCTAGGAACATGAAATTTTGCAATACTTCCAACGATTATCAACAGAATTCTTACAGTGGAAATAACAAAGATCGGGTCACTTTTACATATAGCTCCCATACAACTGATTGTTCAGATATGAGATTTTGTTATATCTTCTAAATATATGCAGCTAGAAACATGATATTTCGCACTATTTTCACTCATTAGCAACAGATAGTTTACAGTAAAATTAACAAAGATCGGGTCACTGTAACTTATATATTGCCTCCATATAACTGTTTGTTCATATATGGGGTTTTAATGTAAACTAATTTGTTTGGACAGCTAAAACCGATAAATTTCGTAAGCTATTGTATAAATAATAATACAAAGTCTACTGAGAAAATAGTCAAAATCTATGCTGTATAAGCTTTTTCTCTTATACCACTGATTGTTCCTATACCAGTTTTTGCGATATATCTCCTTTATGTAAGAAGCTAAACGCATTAAATTGTGTTACCGGTTTACATACCGATCACACAGCAGTGAAAATCACTTTGATTGGTGCTATATAGGGTATATCCTGCATACCTTTGATTGTTTAGATATGATTTTTCATATATGTATCTCCTCTATCTATGTGTGCTGTGAATATATAAATTTTTTCAAATGCAGTAATCTGTTAAAGTAAAGTTTTCAGATGTTCATGAAAGGTATGAAGCCTTCGGCATAGCCGAAGACAGCGCTGCTCTTACTTGTTTTTTGTTGGTTTTCGTTTTTTGATGTCTTCGATATCTTGCATATCATTAGCAAGTTGGTGAAATGTGGTCTCGCATTGAGTTAAACACACATGCCTGCAATGTCATAGCGGATCCGCATTACATGACAATCGCAGCAGCAAAACACATTTCTCTGCAAAGTGCTTAACCCTTTTTTATTTGGCAATGGACAATATAAAAAAAATGTTTAATTCACTTAAAGCACAGATAGACGACAACGTTGATTCGTATTACCGGAGATAACGGCCAGTAGAATTGCATTTATTTTTTATTTTTTAATTCATTCAATCAATACGTTTACTTTCTAATGTAATTATAGTTGTAAGTTTTTTTAAAATTAAATAAAAAAGCCAAAAAGTTGTTGGCAATCGCTCTAACCGAGGTTCGAACCTGGGCCCTACGGAATTGTAGTGCGCAGCTCCCACCACTCGGCTATCGCTGGCCATTTTGCCCAGTGTTGTCATCGAAAATTTCCCTGATCCACTTTAATTTTGAGGATTAGCTGCAGGACTTAATCCGGGTTCCCGAGATAATTCCGAATTAACGAGTTGATCTGTATCAACGCTCACGGTCTGTCTGTGCTTTTAATGTTGCCTTAGTATGCTGCAGTTTTGAATTTCATTCATACTCTTCTGTTACATATATACTTTGTGCTGACATAATCACCCAACTCAGTTGGTGCGGTCACTTGTGTCTCACCGACGGTAATCTGACCTAGTAGTGACGCCTAACTTTGTTTACTCTACTCACAGCTTTTACCAATATTAGTTTATGTATATGAAAAGCCACCGCGTTCATGCGTAACTTTTGTTGGTCATCATAATGCAGTTAGTTATTTTTTTGCATTTTACATTTGCTTCTCTCCTTTTTGACGGGTTTTCACACTTTCATAGTCAGCAGGCCTTTTTTGTGGTCAATATCGTTTTAATTAGTTTATTACGTGCTTGTATTTTGTTTACCCAAGCGGAGAGCTGGTGCGAAAATGTGCGTGTATTAAGCCGACTGTGTGTGTGTGTGTGTGGCTTAGAAGAGCATTACAAGTTAGGTTTTAGGTACAATGTACGAAGCTTAAAATCTAAATTTTAAACATACTATTTAATCCCCTAAGTAGTTGTATGCAATGCATTAAATTCAACATAGCTAAATTGCTTTAATGCGCGCTAATATAAGTTAAGCGTATAAAAAACTTTAATTTAATTTTTTCACTTGAAAAATCGTATTCAGCTCACGTACTAGACTGCATTTGACTGACTTATATACACAAAAAAAAAAAAAAACTTTTTTTCTTTAAAATGTCAATTCAGCTCAGCTGAATTGTACTAAGCTTTCTATTCGCTCGTGAACAATATGTGTTTATTTAGATTATCGGAGCAGAAACATTGAATTAAGCTATATGGAGTAGTTTCTGAAATGTTTATAAAAGGGAACAAATTATATTTTTGATTTTAATTCAATCGGTTCAGCTGAATTTGTAAAATACTTGCTTTTCGAACCTACGCTAGTTTTTTTTTGTAATAAAACAAGTAATTTTTAAGCAAAAAACACAACCGACTTGAACTCTCATATACAAATTTTGGAGTGCCGTTAATTTCTTCATGATCCAATGGTCGGATCTAAACCAAATCAGTATTGAGACGAATTGATAACCTCCTCGTATTTTTGAAGTGGGTTAAAAATAGGCCCTTAAATTGCTTAAATTCGATATTTTAAGTTTTCTTTTTCTTAGAAATTCGCACTCAGTATTGCTGAATTTCAGAATTTATACTGGCAATATTTTTTTTTTAAGTTTCCACTAAACTTCCATGGGTGTTTGCATTTTTCTAGGCATGCAAGCTAAAAATAAACCAATTAAAATTTCAACTTTCGTACAAAGTACCAAATTAAAACTTATGCTTACAGCTACCGGCAATGCGGTAAAGTGACACACACTTATTACATCATTATAAACAGAGCAAGATACACATTACCATCTTTTCGAACCTCAGGCGAAGACACACTTGTGCACGCACCAAAGGCAATTACATCTGTTTCCAAAGGCTTAGGTAGGCGATGGTAGTCGTATGTACCTTTATCCGCACCTAAAAATGTCACCTCCAAATGCTATCAAAAAAAAAAGAAAAAGCACTTACACATCTAGCATTTCCTTTCCTACCGCGCCCCTAACAAACTTATTTTCACCATCTTACGCAAATACTTTCGTCCTTCCCAACACATTGCTCTTTGTTGCTTTGGCACACAGAAATAGAGACTATAAGGCTTTATACTATATGGTAATAAAACTATAGCAGCTACTGTTTACATACTTATACTACATACCACAAGCATACATATTTCGTGATGCCCATCCTTAGAAGTGCGCTGGCTTACATCATACTCATAGGCCAATGAGTACTTACTTAAAGTAAAAAGTAAAAAGAGAACGCACATAAAGCATTATGAAAGTCATAAAGAAAACCAGGTCATCCAGCTGGTTTGACGCTTTTAAATATGCAACATTTAATTTCGTTTTGCAAACTATTCTGAAATGCTGCAGAAATTAGGAATGTTAATCCCGGGATCCCGGGATTTGTAATTTACTTTGGTGGCAATAATAGAAACGCTTTATGTTGAACAGCTTTGACTATATTTCTTTTGTTTATTTAATATTTAAAATTTTTTTTATAAATGTGTAGCTCAATATACATGTAACACCTTGCGGCAGGCAATTTCGCACAAAAAAAAATCAATATATTCGCCAAACCAAGGGCCAAGTATACACTGCACAAAGTATTGGAACAGAAAATTTTTCACAATATATGCAACAATTTTTATTCTAATATTTTTCCGACAATTTTGTATAAAAATATGGTTCATTCAACAACAAAAAACATAAAAATATAATTCCTAAACTTTGTGCAAAACTCGCGAAAATTCAGCGAATTTTCATCAAAGTTTTCAACTTTGTAATCAGACTTTTCAGAATTTTTTTTTCATGTTAAGTCGTTGAAAAATAATAAATATCTAAATCCCGGGACTTATCCCGGGATTGAACCAACGACATCCCGAAAATCCCGGGATCGTAAAAATCTAAAAATATTTACATCCCCAGTAGAAATACATAGCTTAAGAGCAGTGAAAAAGCATATTCTTTGAAGAATTTGCTGAAGTGCAGCTACTGCTTTGGCGGTCTTTTTGAATGTTTTTATATTTGAATTGCCTTTAATTCAAGCAAGAAATGTGTGTTGCTTTCTATGCAGTTTATTCAGAGCTGAGTTTCAGTTGAGGTGCGCTGAATTGTTTCACGGTATGAAAAGTCTCTTAAACCAGAAAATTTTTATAAACAGGGAAGTCATGATAAAATACAATCAACCCCTCTATTCTTACAGAGTCACAAAACTTGGCTTAGCTGTTGTGACTTCTAGTGCGCCGCACAATGTACCACAAAAATTCGATTCTAAATGTTAGAAAAATACACAAAAACTTAAAAATTTGCGAGGTTTTAGATAAATTGTGTAGAATCGGAAATAAGTGGCAACCTTACACTAATATCCTTAGGGATAACACTTTGCATATAGGGAAAGCATTGTTTAAGAACCTTTTCCTGGTACCCATAAATAGTAATATTTCAACTTTTTTCCGAAACAAAAAATTAAATAAATATGCGATACAAAATAGGTGGCAACGCTATTAAAAATATTTTTTGAATTAGGGATTTTTAAAATACCTTCCGTTTGATACCCATATTAAGATGTTAATTTGTAACTAATTTTGAATGGGTGGCAACCTTATACGAGTCTTTTCAGAGATAATACCTATTCAGATAACCTTAAAATCCAAAACTTTATCGGTGTACAAAATTTCATCACAATCGCAAGAGCCGTTTCCGAGAACCCTGTGGATGTATGTATTTATATATTTATATACAAGAATTGCTCGTTCAATGTATTTAATAATAATTAATAAGACTAGTTTTTATAAAATTATAGTTCATTATATAACAAATATCATATAAGTCCACATTTCGAACTTTGTACAAAAATTGGGAAAATTCAACAAAGTGTCATCAAAATTTCCAATTTTTTATCAGCTTTTTTAGTATGTATCTTTATATGTCAGTATAAT
This sequence comes from Rhagoletis zephyria, assembly GCF_001687245.7. Classification (NCBI taxonomy): domain Eukaryota; kingdom Metazoa; phylum Arthropoda; class Insecta; order Diptera; family Tephritidae; genus Rhagoletis; species Rhagoletis zephyria. The sequence goes on from NW_016159206.1 coordinate 11,335, forward strand.
AATGTGCAAGTGTGAAGTTGCTGAAAAAGCTCGTTGATTTTTCATAATCTTTTTACCGACGGTGTCACGCACTTTTCCCATACAAACAAACTTCAAACATGTTTTGTATGGAAGGAAATGCGCAACACTGCCAGGAAAAAAATATATAAAAATAAACCAATTTTTTTATCAACTTCACACTTGCACCTTTTTATGTTTGAATAGGCTAGAAAACTGCATAAAAAAAATTCTAAAAACTCATATTAAGAAGGTTGAAATTTGAACTTAAATGGTTTTTGTTCGATAATGAGCTAACTTTTCTACAAAAATAGTAAACATTAAATAAACAAAAGCAAAGTAGTCAAAATGGTAAAAAATGTCGCGTCCCTATTAATTTTTCCGTCATTGTATTTACATATGTAATTAGCTAGGCTGCTAAGATTTGTAAGCGCGGGTGCCATTATTCTCCGTGAGCCATGTTATATTTTTTTTTTTTGTTTTGCGCAAATAGGCAAGAAAATTCAATTAACTCGCCTGTGACTTTGTTAGCAAATATTTGATTTCATGGCTGAGTGAAGTTGATTGCTTACGTAAATAATCTTTTACGATTAGACAGACAGCTACTTTCGACATGTGGCCTTTGAGTTCTTAATACTAAGTTAAATTTATTGATAACATTATTGCCTTATATCAAACTTGTATATTAAATTCTGAAAAGACACTCAACAGGTATTTCTATATTTTTTCATATGCTTCAGTCGTTATCCAGCCCAGTGACGTACGAGTATTAAATTATAGTATCCTTTCAAACCTAAAAGTTAACCTCTTTACTGGCTTATGCAAGGCATTGCCAACAGCCACTCAGCTAACTCTGTATCTATTCACCAAACCCATTTAATTTTCCATACCTCTAGTGCAATTTTCAGTACATCATTCCTTCATTATGGCATATTGCACTTTTTTTTTTGTCCTCTGACAGCAAAGACGTAAGCAGCTATGTTGAACCATAATTTCATAAGGAAGAGGGCAAGAATGGTAGCAACAACAAGTATGCATGCGACTGAGTCAATATGGTTATATGTACCCTAAGTTTCTAACAAGCTTGACATAAGGTTGTTTACTTAAGTCTCTTTGGCGAAAGGGAAAATTCGCTGCTACTCCTGCGTACGCAGTTATAACAGGGAGTGCTTACGTATAACTTTTCTCATTCCGCATTTTTACTTTTTACCAACATTTCACCCACTCTCCATATTGCAGTTTCTGGCTGAAACTTGTGGCATACTGTAAGGCGCGTATGGGTATTTTCTTCGTTCTTTTTATAACTGCAGGCGAGCCGCGCCTCTTTGTTTAGAAATATTTTTCTAACGTACTGCAAGACCTTTAGGGGTTTATTTTTTGCGACATAGCCATGGAAAATTACATCTTTTGTATGCCTTCTACAGCTGAAGTGGCTGCATTGTGTTGGAATTATCTCTTTTGTTTTTTTTTTGTCTTTACATAAACTTTAGAGGCAGTTTCTTGTATGATCCGAGTATTCGGTGTGTATGTATTTGAATATAATTTTCCTGTGTGGAATAAGTGCATTTGTTGCGTGTAGAGTCTTTCTTGTATTTAGCTTGCTGTAGGATAATGTCAGGCCATTGTTTGTATTCAGCAGCAATGTTTTGTGAATAAATAATTGTGATGAAATTAAATTACACTTCAAGTAAACTTACATACAGGTAAAATATTTAATATGTGCTGAATTGCATTCAAGTACCTGAAATGATTTGTTTACGCTTTAATTACGAGAATTGAATCACCGCTGAATGACTTTCAGTAAGACCAGAATCAATTAAAATCAAATTATTCGTGGTTACAGCATCTTAACACAAATTCAGCTGAGCTTAATTAAATCAAAATAACAAACATAAAGTTTTTAATTGAGACTTCTTGCTTCTTTAAGGGCTGTATACAATTTCTATACTATTAATTTTCAATGTTTATCCATATATTTTTAGTTAGTAGGTATAGCAGCAACCGACCACAAACATGCAACCGAAAAGTTTTTGAACTCGCTTTTTAAGCAATTTTTATTATACTCCTTCATCCGAATTTAATTAAAATAACCTGTGGCATTTATTTTGCCTTTTTTGCTCATTACAAACAGAAATTTTTTGCTGAATTCCACTTAATAGCAAGCAAACTCAGTTCAGTCTCATCTACATGGTACTTAACCTTTATGTATGCATTTAAAACTATATTCAGCTCAGCTGAATTACGCTTAAATTAAACTAATTCATGCTTGGGTTTAGGAAATGCGCTAATGACATCACAATTGTGCTAAACTGCTCCCAATCAACTAGATCTGCCTTAGAATTGTGAATGATGCTTTTTAGCATTGTAAGGGGTAACACTTGCTTAAGTTTCATTAGAAAAAACGCTGAAATAATATTCACTTCATACTTGCAATAATATTTGCACTAACTCTAGCGCCTCACTGCTTTCATCTCATTTTATTTATTTGATTAAAAATAATTGCGCTTACGCCAACTACACCTCTTTCCTGCGTTTTGTATGTAAAAGATTAACGGAATTTAAAATTCCGCCAACTTATCCCCTATGAATTGCGCTGAACTCGCACACTCCAGCTATTGTTGACGCCCATAATTGGTTCATTGTTGCCAGTATGTTTCGTTTTTTTTTTACATGCACACATCTGCTTTGTATTCGCTGCTGTTGTGCTTGCATTTGCGGATACAGTAAATTTCCACACAACCCCACTTCAAACTAAAATAACATAGTTCAGCAACCACTTAGAAACAGACAGACATATTTTAAACAAGTTGCTAATTTGCAAATATTCATATGTATGTATGTATGTATTTCGAAAAAACTAATTTAAAAGTTCCCGACGTTATTCAACTTTTAAGCGCAGAGGAATTTTACTGTAATCGCATGCAATTTATTGGGTTGACGTCAAAAATTTAGATTCAAAATTGGTAACGAAATATTTTCTCTTATAATTACTGCATGTAAAATTGATTTTAATTACACTCGAGCGAGCGATTCCAGTTTTTATTATTTTATTTTTTTTTGTGAAATTTAATAACGTGTAAAAGTTTTGGAATGTATTAAGCACCAGTTTTGTGTATAATATGACGCTATTACGGCTATTATATATTTTCACTTATTATTCATAACTGAAAGTTCTGTCTTAATTACTTTAGGGGTTTGCAAATACATATGTAAAAGATTATCAAGATACATAACGTTGCAATAACACTAGTTTTCACTCGATGACTTTTAGAATATGGAAAGGAAGCAAAACTTATGACTTTTAAATATAGATACAAAGTACATATGTACACTGTCTCAGAAAAGTGTTCACATGTTTTTTAATAGTTCCAATGATTTTCGAGTAAATTTTTATTTTTTTATTTTTTTTTTTATTTGTATGAAAATATTGATCATGCTTTACCCAAAACCATTTAAATCCAACCATTTCAAACACGCCAAAAAATTTAGAAAAATTCAACAAATTTTCATCAAAATACATACAGTGACTCAAACTAGAATTCAACAAATTTTCATCAAAATTTCGCACTTTTACTATGAATTTTTAGAACATTTTTTAGGATGCTGTTTAATTTAAGTATAATAAAGTGCAAGTCTCAACCGCAAATTGCTGAAAAAACGCATTGATTAATAATAATTTTATTTCTGACAGATTTTAGCACAACGCAAAAGGCGTTTTAGCCGCCTGAAACCTGTAATTTACCCAAAAATGCTCTAAAAATTCAGGTTGAAAGTGCGAAAATTTGATTAAAATTTTTTTGAGTCACTGTATGTACTAAAAGTTTTCAAACAGGAAGAACAACATGAATTAATTACCTAGGTTGAAAGTTATTCGGCTAATGTAATTAAAAGTAATAATTACATACATACACATTCTTTTTTTCTTTTACCCATTACGAAGCTGAACGCGTCGTCTTGTTTGGATTTTTTGCCCTCTTCAACAATTTTTGTGGTTTTGTGCATTAGTCTAGTATTTACCACGCATTACTTGCTATGTTCTGACTCTGTTTAAAAATATTTAATTGAACTTTGGAGGCGCTGAATAGCATTAAATAACGGCTTAGCTCATTTAAAATGCACTGAATATAACTTAAAGTTAGCTGATTGTGAATTGAAGTGCGCTGAATAGCATTCTACAAGCGCTGAATAGCATTTAAATACATTTTATTTCAAGTTTCAAGATTAATTTGCCTTTTAAACCCTTTGGCGATGCCGCTTACAACTATACGAAAGAATTTTAATACCTTTTAGCCTCAAAAATAACATTCTCAAATGTATGTGCATTCCGTGGAAATGGCGCATATACAAAATTTATCACGCTCCGTTTAATGCGTGACGACCCTTTCAATTCAAGCTTGTTCCGAAAATGGGCACAAAACTTTTACGCCATAAATAAGCATACAACAAAAAGTATATATTCAGCGCCTGAAGTGGTTTTCTCTGGACAGCAATGAATTCCTAGAAAGTTCAAAACAAACAAACAACCAAGCACAAGAAATGTGTAACTAAAACTTGTGGTAAAAAAAAATCAAACAAAAGCAACATACGTCGAAAAAATCATAAAAATGATGGAGAAGTAAAGCAAAGCACAAGCATAACAGGTCAGACAAAAAAAAAGTTCATCAAAAACTGGTTACCAAACAACAAACAATGGCTTGAACTATTGGTACTCGGCGTGACGTGGTACGGAGCTTGGTAACGTGGTCGTCATCAACGCCGTCACTTGCTTGTATACAATTACATACATACTCAAATCGAGATACCGTAAAACCCGTAAGGTGGTGATGCGAGCAGGTATCAACATTTCTGTGCTTGACTTAAAGTTCCTTCTGCGGCGAACAGCTTACGCTGTGTATTGAAATCGTAAAGCTAGTTGGCAAGATCTGTCGAAAAAAGGTAAATAAGAAACCGGTTGAAAAGACGCGACGCCACGCTAGTCGAACGACATCTATAAACAAAAGCAAAAAGGAGAAAAAAATAATCCAAAAGTTTAAATAAAAAGTAAAAAAAAGGAAAACACAAAAGCAACACTTAACCAGTACCAACGTTAGCGATCTTTAGGTAAATTCGCGCTGGGTTTGCATTTTTTCTTTTATGTATTTTTTTTTTTACTTGCTTTGTCTCGACTGAGTTATTGAAGCGCGTCCATTTAAAATGCGCAAAATGAAAACTGAAAAAAAATAATGAAATCGCGAAAAATGAAATATAAACACATATTCTGGGGTCACCAAGAAATTTTTTGCATTTCATTCAAGTGTAAAGATACCAGTTTTACTTGATTTTTGTGCTAGAGTTGCTTCAAAGTTTCTGGCCATAACTTAGTTGCTTGAAGAGCAGGTAGTACTTGAAAATTAAAACAAAAAAAAAATAAAAACAAAAAAGCGTTATGACAATCGAAAGCCAATAAACCGATTTTGTTATCGTTACGGCATTTACGACTCTAACCATAGAAATGTTGAACCGCTTAGGAGTTACGTTATAAGTAAATTTTTATAACTACTTATTTTTGTATCTGATTAAAAAATTATAGAATTTCTTTAAAAATTCAAAGTATGTTTTAAATTTTTATTTAACAGTTTTTTTAATTACATAGGTACATATTTAATTTAGAAAAAGCTTAGAAAAGTCTAAATTAAAATGAGTTCTTAAAATTAACGATGCTTACCTCTCTGTGGTTAATTTAGGGCCGTTTTCACCATCTCCGGTTAATACTAATCTCCAGTTAAACATCGTTACCAACGTTATCGACACAATGTTATATGCTTGGAGTCAGTAACGTCGGTAACGATGTTTAAGTGGGGATTAGTGTTAACCAGAGGAGGTGAAAATGGCCCTTAATGTGTAAAAATGAAAATTTTGAGAAATCATGTTTGTAAGTTTTTTCTACGAGACTTAACTCTACATTTATGCAATTGAAATTGTGAAATATGTGGTTTCCGTGCACGCATGGTATTCCGGGTTTTAGTACAACATAGAACATCCAAAAGTTAATGAAGTCAACCCAATAACTCAAAACTGATAAATTTGCACATTCACGCTTCTGACATAAGGATGACGATATGTAGCTATTTAAATGTTAACTATTGTTCATTGTTTGCTAGCATTATTATTTTTTTTTTATAGAGAGAAAAATCTTTCTAATAGAGGGCGGCTCGTTAAGGATTGGTTTGGGCTAGATTTATTTATACCAACTTCGAAAACATTAGTTCCTAACTTGAAACACAATTTACAGGTGTCTATGTGGGATAAAGCCTTTTCCGTATTGTAATTAAGTTTTTTTAAATACATTTTAAGAATTTGTAAAAGTTGAGTCAATAAATGAATTATTCAAACATCAAAACGGGGGTTCTACAGCGACCCATTACCATTACCTTTGAAAAAAGTAAACAAATTTTACGCCACACTTTCATATTATCTTGGAATATATGTAATTTTTTGGCCAATCACTGTGCTATAACAAATTTTTTGCCCAGGAAACAGAGCCGAATTTAAGCGAGCAAAGAAGTTGTGAATCGAAAGCGACTAGTACTGTTATTTCCATAAAATCTTGCATTAAATGGTGGTATTTTCAGTTATAAGACCGAATATTTGGGGAAAATATGTCTTACAAGAATATTTTTCATAAAAAATGTGTGTGATCATTTGATGGATTTAAGAATTTGTAATAATAACGGTTCATTCTACTACTTATGTGTGAAAAGCCAAAAATTGCCAGCAGGTACCAAGAAATACATAAAAGCTTTATGATACTTAATTTTTTAGTTCTTTTAACATACTCGTAAATGTAATGATTAGCTTTATAATAATTATGCATGAATGTATTTAAAAGTTTCCACACGCAACGCTTTTCTTAAATGCGTATTAGCAATTAAAAGCGGAAATCGTCAAGAAACTAGTTAAACGCAGTTAAAGAGCCGCTCGAAGTACTAAACAAGTCATGTTTTTAAGCACGAGATAATTGCTAAATTAGCGAAAGTTCTTTAATAAACTTTTGTTTTAAATTTAACTTTAGTCTTTCATATAAAACAGTAATTGTTTTCTAAGCGGTAAATTAGCTTTCGGAGAACTGAATTTCTTTGAGCTACTTTTGTCTAATTTTTAAGTCGTATTTGAAAAATGAAATACGTAGCATCTGATGCGCATTCCAAGCGGTGCAAATCTTTCATGTTAATCTCAAATGTATTTAAATTGAGGTGACTGCTCATTTCTACAGACAGCTACTGAAAAAATTATTGAGATGCAAAAGAGACATTCGTTAGCCCAATGATTCAGCGCCATGTTGGCATTTTATTTAATGGACATTTCGATAGTTTACTATCCATCAAGTGGCCTGCATGAAAATCTTAAAAGTGCCGCCCCCCTGAGACCTATCTTGAATTTTGTTTTTTTTTTTTTGTGTGAATAGCTAGGCGAAATGCCGCAGTGAGATTTTTCAATCCCCAAATAACCTAGTAAGAAATGTAAGAAATCTTTAGCCTTTGCAAGATCTTTGATAATATGCTCATGATCAGAACTAGAGAAACTGAGACTTTTTTTGGTAATTTTTTTAAGAGAGCTCTGTTAATAGTGATGCTAATGAATTGTGGGTCCGCCTGGAAAAGCACTGTGGATTGATGACGGCTTGTTATGTTGCAGTCGTACTACTTTGTATAGCAGGGTTTCATCACAAGTATCGCACTGAATATGTAAAAAAAAAGCTGTATTGCGTAAATTTATTTGATTATTCGACAGAAATTCGTTGCTGGTACATTAAAGATTTGGGAAATCACCACCTCAATGGAATTTATTTATTTAATGTTTTGCTGTCAAACTCTATTAGTATACACTGAGGGAAAAAAATATTAAGATCAAATAGAAACGTAATTGATCTTACTATAAACGTCAACGAAAGTACTGTATATTGGTAAATATTCAATTCAATTACGCGCATATTAAAATGACCGCGGTCGTACTGAAAAAGCAGCCGCGAAGTGAATAATCAAGACAAAAACTAAAAGAAACAATTTAATTTGCATGTTGCCTGCAGTGGAATTCGAACCCGACCATTTCCGGATATCAACAACTTGTGGCAAGCATCTTTGCGCACTCAGCTACACCCAGGCATATAAATCTGCTTTCAAATGTTGAATATCCATCAACACCACAGCACGCGATTTGTACTATGTATGCACGTGTGTGTTGTCGCCGCTCTCAGAGCGGCGCTCTGCATGCTTGGGGTGCGTATGTACACTTACATATACATACTCAGATGTGAACAGTCAAATACGTGCGTAATAAATTTTGTATGAAAATATTATTTTTAAATACGAACATTTTTAAACGATAATCAAATATAAAGTATTCATTTTTACTATGCATTATTTCCCTCAGTGTAACGATATCCGCGAAAAGAATACAAATCTTCTGTGTGTTATTGAGACTTCAAGTTGTTTTCGAAATATACATACATACTTACATACTAGGGTTATTGACTCGGTTGTTCCCAACCGGTTTCAACCGTTTTTTTTTTTAATAAATAGTTTTAGGCGGTTTTGGAAATATTGATTTTTTTAATACCGAGTAAACCGGATTTTTACATGCGAATAAACCGGATTTCGCCCCAGTTTATTTATATACAAGAATCTAAAATTCTAAATAGTTATTTTATTGAAAATGAAAGTAGAACATTTTTATTAATTTTATATCTTAATGATGGAAAATTTTATTTTCCATTGCAGAAAATTACTTAAAAAAAAATAAAAGGAGAACCGAACGAAAATCTTTCACTTGTTTTTTTTTTTTTTTTTGTTAAATCAGCATATTAAACTCTGTCTACATCAGTGAATCGACTACATGTAATCTTTATTTTCATCTAATCGCGGCCTCAGGAAAAGGCCAGATCCAACGGGTTTGGGGAGGAGCAACTTATTCAAATAGGACTGAACAGTATAAACTGCTACAATATCCCGAATGGAGTTCAGTCAAAGGATCGCGAGCCTAATGAAACAACTAGAGGTCCGTGATAGGCGGCGTTGGTCTCCGATAATCGAATGAAGAGCTGCCGAAGGTGTTGATTGATTTTCGACAAATGGTTTATAATGGACTGCATTTTTGTTGTCGATCTTATTCAGCGGATGGTGTATTCCCTTTCCCAAGACTAAGGAGTTTCATTTAACGATCTAAACCCCGTAAAGTGTGAACTTTTTAGCCAATTTGTTTCTTTCTTGGGTTGTTCACACTTGCCTAGTCATCAGGTTATCTGGGTAAAAATTATTATTCTGTAGTGTATGTTATTGTTGTAAACTAAATAAAAAATATAACTACATAACCAGATAACCTGATAACCAGGCAAGTGTGAACAACCCATCTGTTCTACTTGTTATCCAAAATACTTCGAACTTATTTGGCCTTATTGATTTTTAAATTAAAGCAATCAGGCAGGTTCTGCAATTCGCTTTGGATTCAAATTGGCGTTGAAATTCACTCGGCAGTGAATTTCAAAACCTGCCTGTATGCTTATTTTCAGTAGTCATATTGTAATTTTGGTAGATGATTTCTGGCTGACAGCAAGTACCGGTTTATCCTTCTTAATTTTTAAATTTTTTCCAATTGCCATTTTTGGATTTTTTCCAATTGCCTCTTTTCGAATAACTCGAAAACCGATTTTCAAAAATGACGAATAATTGAACAACCTAATACTTTCATGCGCAAGTACTTAGCAATTCACTCAACTATTGAGATGAGTTCTATTATACAAGCTTTTGCGTGCACTGGTTTTTTTTATTTGTATTCTCATTTATTTATCTTTACACGCCTTCAGTGATTGAAGCTACACTGCTGGCAAAAATATTGGCACAGCAAATTTTTTAAAATATATGCAACAATTCTTTTTCTAATATTTGTCCGCCAATATAAAAATATGGTTCATTCTACAACAAAAATCATAAAAATATAATTCCTAAATTCACGAAAATTCAGCAAATTTTCATGCAAATTTTCCACTTTTTGATCAGATTTTTTAGAATTTTTTTGAGAATGCAGATTAGTAGTAGTAGTAGTAGTAGTAGTTTTATTATAGTAAAAAACAAGTTTTAAGAAGCTAGAAATTACCGTTGATTTTTGGCATTTTTTCACGCAGTCTCTTCTATACAAAAAAAAAAATAATTTCAAAAATACTTTATATGAAAAAATTCCAAACACCTTCAACAAAAAAAAATTCTCAAAACTCAATGCGATTTTTGACTAACTCCGAACTTGCATTTTTTACTAAAATTTTATGGGCTGCAAAACTGCATACTCAGAAAAATTCTAAAAAATCTGATTAAAAAGTTGAAAATTTGCTGAATTTTCGCGAGTTTTGCATAATGTTTTTTGTTGTAGAATGAACCTTATTTTTATAAAAAATTGGCGGAAAAATATTAGAAAAAATTTTTTGTATGTATTGTGTAAAAATTTGCTGTGCCAATTCTTTTTGCCGGCACTGTATTTATCCAAACAGGAAGAGCATTGAATTTTCTCACAGTAGATTCCATTGAAATGTATGTACTATATACATAATTGAAATAAAAACAGAAATGCGATTGAAGCTAAATTTTTGTTTTTAGAGTTTTTTCAACAGTGTGCTTTTCATGCATAGCAATAACTTGTTTTCTTTTTTTAAATGGTAGCATAAAAAATAAAAAAAAATTAATTCTAAGATGAACTTTATTCATTTAATTCAATGCTAATTTATTTACTATACAGTTTTTCATTTGCAGTAAGTGGCTTGCATGCATTTTTTATCAGTTGTATGATAAAAAATTCGCTGAATTGCATTTACGAATTTGTTTTTAAAATTTCTTTAGAGCTATTATTCTGTGAACAGCAGGAACTTGATTTACTTCAATTGAATTGGATGCCATTACTTCGGAGTTGTTATGGCTGTAGTTGCTTTTGTGGATACATTGCAAATCTTCATCTACTTTTGCATTCATTTTTGTTTGTATTTTTTTTTTTTTTTGCGAAAAAGTTCGCTATTTCGCTCGCTTCCGTTGCAGCTTGCAATGCTTAAGTATTCAATTGAAGTTTTACCATCCATTGTGTGCACCTACAACCAAGCAACTAAAATCGAATTTTAGGGCTGGTTTATACGCTGTTGTACCTCTTTTGTTGCTACTCCCCCTTGAAGTTGTATTTGCAACGCGCTGCATCGTTGCAACTGCATCCATAACAGGAGCGGCAGCAATTGCTATCGTCGTTTTTTCGAACCAAGCTTTTGTCCAAAGTTCATTGGCTTCCCGGCTTGGGCTAGCGCTGGTATGATGGCGTGACGGTTGGGGTTGCTCGANAGGTTTATACGCCGTTCTTCCTCTTTTGTTGCTACTCCCCCTTGAAGTTGTATTTGCAACGCGCTGCATCGTTGCAACTGCATCCATAACAGCAGCGGCAGCAATTGCTATCGTCGTTTTTTCGAACCAAGCTTTTGTCCAAAGTTCATTGGCTTTCCGGCTTGGGCTAGCGCTGGTATGATGGCGTGACGGTTGGGGTTGCTCGACGATATTCAATGCAAAATATACCTACTTAGCGAAATGCATTTAAAGCGTTTAGCGAAAAGTAAGCGGGCGTATTGAATTTGCAACTTTGTTTGCTGCTGCTGGAAAATTTTTTAGCAAAGTTATTTTTTTCCCATTTATTCACTTTTAACTGTTTTTCGCTAACGCGATTGTTTTGTTATTTCATTTTGATTGTATTTTTCTGCTTTCATTCCAAACAAACACACGAAGCGGTTGCATTGTGTAAACTTGATAAAGTTGCCTCTTTCCGCTCAGCTTTTTGATAGTTAGATTTTGGTTTACTTTCTGAAGGTACCTCATTTGGTTTTCGGCTGGCAAAAAGAGATGGAAAAAAGTATGTATGAAATGGGATGAACTCGTTTTCTATTAATTTTTCAGTGAAGCGTAATCATTTAGGAGTTTGAAGGAAACTAAGATTTCGACATGGTTTTGTAGAGTCTCTGCTTTACTGTGTTAAAAAAGCGACCACAAAAGATGTTACTAATTAGTTCAGCAATCAATTTTTAGCTGTGTTGCGCCGCCCTCGATTGCCAGATTACCTCGTTGTAAACTCCTAGTCAACTATTTCTCCATAAAGATAAGTGTACTCCACGAAATAGAGAAAATAATTTATGCTGGTTGCAGAGAGAGAAAATAATTTACCTAAAATAAATTAGAAAAATTTTACTAATTGTATGTGTTTTCTATCATTTCGATTTACTGCGATTGTTCGTGAAATCCAAAACAAAGNGAAATTTTACTAATTGTATGTGAAACAAATTTTCTATCATTTCGATTTACTGCGATTGTTCGTGAAATCCAAAACAAAGGCAAACATTCAGCAAATTTCCAGAGAAATGTTCCGAATATTTTTAGTCCCAGCAAAAAATTGCTATTTATTTTACTTTAAACATTTGTGGCAGGTTGTAAGCAAAATCAACCATTTTTCCCCTATTTTGAGGAGGCTCTGAGGAGCCCTGGTGTCGGACGAGAAAAAGATTCATTCCTTGGTATTTGCTCTTTCAAGCTGGAAAAGTGACGGTACCACGCCCCCTTAATTTTTTGGTACCAGCCTTGAACTAGCAGATACTTTTCGCGAACCCAGCCCAATTTCCATTCAAATTTCAAACATTTTATTCAGACGTTTAAAAAAAAATTTTTAGGTATGCAGTTTTATAGCCCTTTAACGAAACTGGTCAAAATATCGCATTCCTATTATTTTATGTAGTAAAATTCATAGCTTTTGAATACATTTGTATGTATTAAGCAAATAGATACAGTTGGTTTTACTAAACAAACAAGAACACTGATTTCTTTTTCACCGCTACATCCATTTCTCGCACCTCATAAGCAAAGTGGAACGGAACTATTTTTACCATTTACTCGATAAAAACGTCTATGAGACGGACTTTCCTGCCAGCTAACCTCTTTCAAAACAAACGAGTTGTACGACCACATTTAGATTTATTGAGGCAATGAGTTATGGTTGTCAAAGATGTTGAAATGCCCACTAACAAATTCGTACAACTTTCTTTTTATTCCCATTTTAAAATAAGTCCATCAACTGCCTTTTTATTGTGTAAAGTGAAACTCCCACATATTGGCTTTTCATAACTATGCTCATACGTGCACAACTTTCAATATTTTTCGCATTGACATTCACTTTACCGCTTTATTACTATCATCAATTTTGTTGCTATAACAATACTTTATCATAATTTTGGATATATCCTACTCTGCTCAGCTTTGTTTTGCTCTCTTTTATACCAAAGGCAATCGAACTGAGTGGGTAAGTACTCGCTTAATCTTTATGCGAAACCGTGTTGTTTTTGCTTTATGTCAAATTTAAATGAATTGAGCACATATTTGATTATTAAATTATTAATGCACATTTGCGTTGGGAATTTCATTCAAGTGTACTTAAAAAAACAAATATTTGTTTACGAGTGCGTGCTCAGAGATACGATTGTAGGAATTGGATGTGTTGTGGCTATGAAAAAATGTTTAATAATGAATGCCATAAACATCGACTGATGATGATGTCGTAATTTCTTATATTTAAGTAATTGAAATTCGAGGTGACGCTGTTTCTAAAGCACTTTATTGTAAAAATGTTAAACACATATGAGTTTAAGTTGAAATATTTGCTTACTACATATTAGCGTGGGCCGAAAATCCGCTTTTTTAGAATTTTGATTGGTAATAGCAAAAATATCCAGCCCTAACCGCCAAAACAACGTAAGCGACATTTTTTTCAAAATTTTCTTTTTGATGCAGAAATATTCCTAGAGCATCTAGATGCATTTCTGCATCAAAAAGAAAATTTTGAAAAAAATGTCGCTTACGTTATTTTGGCGGTTAGGGCTCGATATGGTTCATTATGCTCTAAAAAAAATCTGTGTGAAATGTGGAAATTTTTGCGTCAATAGCCTAGGCTCGCCCAAGTCCAAAAAAGTTCTAGTACTACAATTTTTTTTTCTTAGCTAACGTCAGTTCTCTATAGAAAAGGTCCATATACCAAATTATGTAGGACTAAGAAGATTATTGCAATTTTAGTAAAAAAATGTATTAATTAATTAAATTATAAATTTTTATTTTTTGAGCATATTGAACTTTGATGGACTTGGGCGAGCCTAGGACATTAGCCAACAAATTCCAAATTTCACACAAATTTTTTTAAAGTATAATTAACCATATTTTTGCTATTCCCAATCAAAATTCTAAAAACGCGGATTTTCGGCCCACTACATATGTATGTACATACATACATATTTTTTGATTTGCTTTAATCAAGAAAAATCGTCCAACATATTATGTATACATATGTACATTGAACATACATACATACGTACTCTGGCGCCCAAAACTGAGTGAGTGAAGATTTTTTTAATATTAACAATAGTTTTTAAGCCAACATTTTTTTTGTTAATATTTATATACATAAATACTAGCAAATAACCGGCGTGCTTCACTGCAACTTAAAAGTATTACTCGTATTGTAACATTTCATTTATTTGATCAATTTAATTGAATTAAATTTTTCAAACAGGTAGCAACCCTCCTCAAACACATTTCCGGCAGTAAACTTTTGTAAACCTCTTTAGTTGGATACCCATATTGCATATGCAATTTAGCTTATCAATTACATTAAATTAATATTATAAAACAGGTGGCAACCTGCAACAAAAATATTTTTGGCTGTGAGCCTTGTTAACCGTCTTTCTTTTGACAGCCATATTGCAATATTTTCTTTATCTTGCCAATTTACCTAAGCTGCAATTTTCAAACAGGGGGCAACTCTCCAATTTTTTTTCTATCTATATTTTAAGTTAGACCTCTAGCAATACAAGGCGGAAACTGCATTCAATTCCATGCATTATTTTTACAAACATACAGACAGACAGAAAGATAGAAAGATAGACAAAAATTCTAAAAATTGTTGATTTATCTTCTGTTGCTCTAATAAAGACCCCCCAAATGAATTTTTGTTTAATATCTATAAGGTACAGACATCGGCATGTTACAATTTTAAACAGGCAATTTAGGGCAATTTATCTAAACTTGCTTAATTTTGTATGGAAAATCGGTTTATTTAAGAAGTTTGCGTGGCTACGAAGCATTTACGCGTTTCCATGAATACCCATTTTGTTTTTGCTATAACCATAACCGTATTAATCAAGGTTTCATACTTTATAAAAAATTTACTAAAAGTGTTCATAAAAATTTGAAGTTTTTAATCTGAATTTGTATATATTTTTTGGACACGAAGTTTCATAGCCAATGAAATTTTAGGATTACAAAGTGCATATTTGAAGTACCTAAGAATTCGCGGTGATTTTTAATATTTTTTTTTTTTCGTCGGTCTTTTGCGGTCTTATAAAAACTGGCGTTATTTTTTGAATTTTATTTGCAAACGGTATTACGCATTTCTTCCAGAAGGGATTCGTATTTATATGGAAACAAGTAATTTTAAGCAAAAAACAAAACCGAGTTCAACTCTCATATAAAAATTTAAGAGTACCGTTATTTTCTTCATGATCCAATAATCTGATCTAAACCAAATTAGTATGGGACCACATCTGAGGTACCAGCTTTCTTTTAAAAATCGAAATACAAAGTCGGTGAACGTCGTCCAAAGTTATGCGGTAACATACATACATACATTAAAAAAACATACATTGATAATCTTCTGCTGTTTTTGAAGTCGGTTAAAAAGTGCAAAAATGTAGATTAAAAAGGTTGAATTTTCGATGAAAATATGTTGAATTTTCCTAAACTGTCTATAAAGTTTGAAACTTTGGCTGATTCATACGGTTATGGTTATAGCATGAAAAATATTTTATAAAAAATTATATTACATTTTTACTTGGAAATCATTGTGAATATTTAAAAAGGCACATTTTGACGAAAACTGTTAAACATAAACCTCCAATTCTTTTATGGTTTTGTCAAACATCATAAATGTTAATAACCTCCTCTCATCTATCCATAATTTTCGATTCACACAATCTGCTTATGGACATACATATAAATAATTTTTTATTTAAAATATGTATTTAAACTTTTGTGAAAAACATTTACGGTAGATATCACACTCACATTTTTTTACATACATATCTTATTTTAAATAATTAATTATCTGGTCACCCTGTGCTGTGTGTACATAATTCTTTTTCGCTCACACTGTTTTGAATTAGCGAAGAACATCACCACTGCTTAGCGGTCAATTGAGACATTTGACAACGCATGGCAATCGCTTCTGTAGCCGATGTGGTTGAGGTGTGCCTTTTACCAAGTGGTCGCGAGTTCAAATCGCGACGCAAGCGGTTTTACGCTTGGAAATTTTGTTGTATTTATAGAATTTTGTGTGGTGCCCCATTGCTGTACCAAACGGAAAGTTGCTGTTTTAAATGCGTTTTTCCAGTACACGACGGGGCTATAGGAAATATTCCCTTTTCACTCCACGGGATCACTGCGTAAATACAAAGCTTTCGACCCCACTAACCCCAGGGATACAATATTTTTTTCTTTTGTTTCGTTTATTATACAATTTTAATCAAGAGGAAACGAATACACAAGTTCATATTACTGTGATGTAAATAAAGCTATGAGAATATAATAGAATACATTCACTAACTGATTCACGCGCACTACATATGTATGTACATACATATAAATAATTTTTTATCTAAAGATCCAGAGCGAAAAGGTAATATTTGGGAATGCATAAAGTAGTGGATAGCCCCTATAACCTATGCACGAAAAGACAGCGTTGTAATGCATTCCCATTTTCACTGGGATATTTTGTGAAAACTAAAATAATAAATAAAATCTGTGGTCTACGCATGTACATATTTCTTTTTCGCTCACACCGTTGTGAATTAGCGAAGAACATCACCACTGCTTGGCAGTCAATTGAGCCATTTGACACAACGTAGGACGATGGCTTCCGTAGCCAAAGTGGTTTAGATATGTGACGATTTTGTTGTAAATACTTGCTTTACCAAGTGGTCGCGAGTTCGAATCGCGGCGCAGCAGTTTTTACGCTTGGAAATTTTGTTGTATTTATAGAATTTTATGTTTGCCCAATGCCAACAGGGGAAGTTGCTGTTTTAAATGCGGTTTTCCTACACAGACGAGGCTATAGAAAAATATTATAATTAATTTCCCCTTTGTTACCCAGCCGCGGGCTCATTGCGTAAATGGAGCGCTTTTCGACCCCACNTAAATAAAATCTGTGGTCACCCTGTGCTACCTAACATCTACGCATGTACATATTTCTTTTTCGCTCACACCGTTGTGAATTAGCGAAGAACATCGCCACTGCTTGGCAGTCAATTGAGCCATTTGACACAACGTAGGACGATGGCTTCCGTAGCCAAAGTGGTTTAGATATGTGACGATTTTGTTGTAAATACTTGCTTTACCAAGTGGTCGCGAGTTCGAATCGCGGCGCAGCAGTTTTTACGCTTGGAAATTTTGTTGTATTTATAGAATTTTATGTTTGCCCAATGCCAACAGGGGAAGTTGCTGTTTTAAATGCGGTTTTCCTACACAGACGAGGCTATAGAAAAATATTATAATTAATTTCCCCTTTGTTACCCAGCCGCGGGCTCATTGCGTAAATGGAGCGCTTTTCGACCCCACTCTCAGAGGAATACAATATTTTTTTTCTTTTCTTTCGTTTATTATATAATTTTAATGTAGAGGAAAAAATACACAAGTATGTACATCTATATTAACTATAGGAATTTTACGTTTTAGGCCAGTTTAACTTTAAAGCTACTAGAAGCAAAGAATAGTTTAACTTAAAAACTATTATTTACAATATTTTAAACTAATCTGCGAGTGATAAATACAAAATAAGTGATGTAAATAAAAGCTATGGGGATATAGTATATGTAATGCATATTTTTAAAGCCGCAAAAACGATAAGTACGTATAGGCAGTAGCGTTATTAATAAATAAAATAATGAAAAATAAAAGTTGAGTACAGTATACATACATACAAACATATGTACATACATACATGCATATGCACATAAAAAGCATAAACAATAATAAGCTGGAAAAGCAACGATATAGCTCGAAATCGGAAGTCCTAATGTTTGATACTAAAATTATCTAATACATAAAAATACTTTGGTATTTTCACGAAATAACTACTTTGTTGTAAATAAATCTGCAAAGTATTTTTGGGCTTGATTCTGAGGATTTTTTCTTTTCAAATTGTTTGGAATTTTTTTTTAGTAAATGGAAGTTTTTTCCCAAGAAAGCTTTTAAAATTTAATATTTTTAATTAGAAGCACAAAGTAAAACCGCAAAAATAATAGTAAACTTGTGAACGCTTCGCTTAACTGATTGTTTTTGTTTTTGCATTTGAAACGAGAAATGAAGGCAACCAAATTTTTTCGAAAGGTGATCTTGGCACATTTTGAAAATACATTCACTTAAGGTTTTTTAATTTTTATTTGAAACGATTAAAAACTAAAGCGAAGTATTCATAGCAAAAATCTTTGGCGTGCCCACTTTTTCAGATTGTTTAAATTGGTGGAGGAAAGTTGTAAAATAATATAAAGTATTGAACTAAAAAATATCTATGTATTAAGCAATTTGATACCATACATAAGGTGACTATCCGTCCTGCATTATACGGGACAGTCCTCTTTTTTCGTCAGTTGTCCTGGTAATTTATTTATTTCATATGGAACGCCAAATATTCTGTATTTCTTTTAATGTCCCTTATATGTCCCGTATTCGGTATTTTTGACGCCTTAACAGCTCATGAGAACGACATGCCTATGGACCAGTTTTCATTTTTAAATCTGAACGCTTGTGATTCGAATCGAGGAGCACATATGTACATATGCGATCAACTAATTAGCAACGAAATTCAAAATGATATTGTTTGCATATTATGTTCATTTATTTATTTTTAATAATTTTCATTTAAAATATAATTCACTCTATAACAGAAACCACAATAATAAAAGTTTAAAAGCTTGCACAAGTTGCAAAAAAGTTAATCAAACTTCAAAAAATTGTCATCAAAATTGCAAAATCTTTAATTAGAATATTTGGAAATTTTTCGGGTATGCCGTTTTGTAGCCCATTCAATTTTAGTATAATTTAGTATTTTAGTTTAATTTACAATTTTAACGCCGTTAAAAAGTACCGTCGATTTTTTAGAATTTTTTTTATGGAGGGTGTTGCGCATTTTATTCCATATAACACATGATCAAACATTTGTTCAACAGTTCTATAATGTATCATCACTTTTCTCAGCTCTGAGCGCTTCACAAATGCAATGTTAGAAAAAAAATTTCTATGAGAAATTAAAAAAAAGAAAATAACTAAATCAAAACAAAAATTCTCATTGTGTAAATTGTTTATTCGAGAAACTACGCCACTTAACATAGTCTAAAAAAACTCAGTTTCATTCGATTGTGTCCCCCACAAAGTTAACAAATTAAACGTTGCTTTACTGAAGCTGCAAATGAATGTTCTTTGGCGAAGATTACTTAAATTGTTTTAAATAGTTTTTTTTTTTTTTTTTTAATAGCACTGACCCACTTTCCGTAGCAGTGCGAGCATCATCCGCATGTGAAGTGCTTAGTGGAAGTGCATAACGCTTGATCAGCCAGAGTTCCTCTCTATTGTTCGTAATAAAATAAATCTCTTGTATGATGTTTTAAATTAATTGAATTGTAAGCACGTCGCTGGGTGCAAGCTCGTTTTCAGTTCATTCGTTTTGATTAAGATCGTTTAGTTAATCGTTTAATTTTTGTATACACATAACTTCACAGGTAGTTTCTCTAGAAGAGGATAGAGCATTTGAAACGATAATACGAAAACTCATTTCATATGACCCGCTTGCAAGTGTTTATTGTCTATCGTATGGGAATTCATAATAGTGGGGTAAAATTTTCACACATACATATCTTACTTGTGATGGGGTGGGGGAGGTTTACTAATTGATGGAAGAATGCTTTTGTGTGCTCTGTTAGTGCCACAAATGTCTATATTTTATAATCTGAAATTTACAATTGTCTGTTGCATAATTACAGCTTTTAAATAATTATTCAAATTAAAGTAATTAATTTTAAAAACAATTTTGCAGGGTTGTAACATGAATTAATTATACACACATTTTAACAAACCACGCATTTCGTTTTTAAATAAATTTTTATTTGGGGTTTTTTTCGTATAATTTAAATTTATTTGTATTCGTTTAAATAATTGTACACGTATTCTACGTTATTCGTCTGGTAGCCTTTTTCATATTTGCCTTTTTTCATGCTTGCTGTTTCATGCAAACATATGTATGTACATACGCATTTATGTCTCCATGATGTGACTTGTCTGGCTTATTTGATATTTAACTTAAATCTCTACAATAATAACAAATATTAAACAATTAATGTCTTTGATTAGCGAACAACAAAAAGTCGAACGACAAACAGATGACAGTCAGTGAATGAATAAATGATTTTTAACGATAAAAAAGGAGCTGTATGGTGGTCGTAGTAGTGTTATTACATTGCTACCTTCCACCGCCTTTTCCTCTGCTACTAGGCGCATGCTCTCCAGCTCTATGAGCGCATCTATGCAACAAGAAACCCACCTAGACAAATTCATAGCCAATGCCAAATTGAAAACCATTCACTGGCTTGTCGGTGGCATATTTTCGCACAGGTATGCAATAATTCAATTCGATACGCGCACGTTCAGCTAATTTAAATGCCAGACCAACGCCGAGAGCGCTGCGCATGTTGTCTGAAAAAGAAAAAAAAAGAAAATGTAATTGAGAATAAAAATGTCTTTAAATTTTTTCAGTTTTGGTGTCCTATAAGCTGGGAGGCATATATGGCTAAAATAATAAAAACACGACGCTTTGACCAATTTTTATTACATTTCTTTTATTTATTTGAAGCTTTTTATCTAAAAAAGCCATTTAAAACCAAATTTAAAATTTTGTGCAAAAATTAGGAAAAGCCAAGAAAGTCTCAACAAAATTTCAACCTTTTTAATCAGAATTGTTAGAAAAAAAGTATGCAGTTTTATAGCCCATTTAATCAAAATGCAAGTTTTAAATTGCTTAATAATCGCGTTGATTTTTAATATATATATATATATTTTTTTTGCTGCGGGTGTGCACACTTTCCCCACGAAAAAAACAAAATGTTGGAAATAGTATGGAAGAAAATTATTCGAAAAATTCTGATTAAAAAGTTGGTGATTTTTATGAAATTGTTTATTTCTT
The DNA here is from genome assembly GCF_001687245.7 of Rhagoletis zephyria. NCBI lineage: Eukaryota > Metazoa > Arthropoda > Insecta > Diptera > Tephritidae > Rhagoletis > Rhagoletis zephyria. Next base: position 32,644 of record NW_016159206.1, read on the forward strand.
TCTAATTACTGCACAAAGTCGTGTTTTATTATTTTGGCTGTAGATGTAGATATATATTTTTTTAAATTCTCCCATTTTAACATTCGCCAAAAAACTTATGGTCGATTTTTTTCTCATTTAGAAATTGACAACTCAAATTTAAAATTGTGTTTGAATATTATGTTTTCGAAAAAAAAAAACGTAATGTTCAGACTTGATTATATTTTTTTATTACTATAAAAGTTATCAAAATAGTGTTCAAAAGTATTTTTGAAAAGTTAAATTTTGAAGAGGCAAAGAATACCTGACATTTTCAGGTGTAAAATTTTTATTTTGCGGATTTTAATTTTTAGATCATTGCATATTCATTATTTAAAGACTTCTATTTTATTGAACTTATTTTAATAGTAGTAGTAGTTTTTTTCCAACCCCTCATTACCAAAGATTACAAATTAAAACTCCTTTTTTTATTTTTCGACATTTAACTTTTTTATTCATTTGCAAAATTATCAAAAATACAATTTCTAATTATTTTAAATTTACCACAAATCTAGCTGAAACCAATGGTGCATGTGAGTTTTCTATTTCTTGGTCAACTCTTGTTTTTGAAACATTTGAGATTTAAATTGGAAATAGTTATTTATGGTTTTGTAATGTGAGTTTCGCAGGTACATATTAAATTTTTCATATTTTTTTCGAAAATCATCAGCATATTATTGCAAGAAATTTGGTGGACGCATGAGTTTATAGTAAAGCTTATGGTTACCTGTTTTCCAAAATTCAATTTTAACTTTATTTAAATCTCAAATGCCACAAAAACACGAGTAAACTTAAGAATAGAAAACACTCTTGCACTATTGGATTCAGCTACACTGAACGGGGGAGCGTACTCGCGCGACTCTCGTGTGTGATTTTTAAAATCGAGCAGCGTGCCCCTGCCAAATTCCTTAGCATTTGAAATAACAGATTTTTAGCAATACTTCCTGGCTAGCAAAAAAGAGATAACCCATTTTTGTAAAATTTTGTTTTGTCCGTGAGCATGTCCTTGATTCAGTTTTGAGCAGTTTTGCATAATTTTTAAGGATAAAATGATTTTTCTACGCTTAAAACTATGAAAAAGCCTCAAAATGCAAATTTGAATTGAAATGTGTTTTAAACAAAAAGAAAACTGACAAAGCGAAAAAAAGATAACAAATACGGTATCGGTTTGCCACTTTTATTTATTTATTTTTAAAAATTTTCATTTAGAATGCAGTTCATTCTCTAACAAAACTTATATAAAAACCCAAGTTTAAAACAAGCTAAACAAAATTCAACAAATTTTTATCCAACTTTCCAATTTTTTTTTTTCAGAAGTGTTAGAATTTTGTTTGAGTATACAGTTTAATTGCCCATTCAATTTTAGTGTAAAAATATGCAAGTTTCAAGTGGCTAAAAATTGGCGTTGAATTTTTAGATTTTTTTTTGTCGATTTTACTTCCATACCTGCAGGACGTGACCCAATCCAACTTTAGTCTGTTTACACTAGTACTAACTATTAACTGTATATTTTGTTCGAAAAAAGCTAACTACTTTTATGGGGCGATGACCGCAAAAAAGTCAGACGTGGATACCTCTGCATTACATGTCAACTTATTTGTAATTAAATACTTTTGGACATACAATATCAATAAAAAAACATTCTATTAATTTTATTTTTTTAATTTTTACTTATTTTATTTATATTCAACGTTGCATATTTGTTTACATATTCTGCAGCAGGTGGTACTATATAGGAATTCCGTCAGACATAACATAAAAAATGATAATGTAAAATTTGGAACTTTATTTTATTTGTCGAACAAGAATTTGTGAAGTGCAAAAATCAAATGTAATCAAGCAGTTTTTGTATGAGGATTTTTAAATAAAAAATTGTAAAGAAAACAAGCTCCCGATTGCGTCTGCATGACTCCTGCGTGACTTTACAACTCATACCTAATTAAAAGTGAGGTATTTGTCGAAATCCCAATAAAAAGCTAAGTATAAATCGGTTATTTTTAACGACCGATAATTTTTCACTGCAGGGATATAGCGAATAAACACATTTAATTTTTATATGGAAGAAAACCGCGTCATCTTCGGAGAAAAAATTCTATAAATTTAACGGTAATTTTTAGCCACTTGAAACTTACACATTATTAAAATTACATTGGCTATAAAACTGTATACTCGAAAATTCGAAAACTTCCGAGAACAAATTTTGAAATTTGGATGAATATTTGTTATTTTTTTAATTTACAACAAAGTCTTAAACTAGGGTTTATATGGGTTTTGTCAGTGAATGTGTTGCATTTTAATTGAAATTCTTAGAAATAAATAAACTTTGCTTCAAACACCTTTTAATTTCAATATCTCTCGCTTTCTAAAGGGTTTTCTTCAGTCAAAATTTGAATACAAAGTAACCCATTTTATCCTTGAAAATTGTGCATTTTATATGAACAAAAGCCGTAATCAAGAACAATTGAAGCGACAGCAATAGTGTATTAATGAAATTCCAGCTCAAATCAATTTTTTACAAAAATGGGAAATGCCTCTAGCTGATTTGGAAGCATTGGTAAAAATGTGTTATTTCAAGTGCTAACTTTTCTAGGGGGGAAGGTTAGTCTGTGTTATGCAGTGTACATCTAAAAAAACGAAGAAACGCACCCCCCATCAAAATTTTTCTCAAATTTGGCACATTTATAGCTTTAGTTGAAACTGAGAACGCAAAATATTTTTGAAATTCATTCATTAGTATGATCGGCGCGATAGGAGAGCTTATGCTAGACATTTAAAATCGCACAAAGTATTATCTGCAGTGGACTCATTTTACATACATATGTTTATATGTAATTTCCTTCCTTTCAAAGCCTAAACCTTTGAAAGTGAAAGTGGAATAACATTGTATATCCTTTAAGAAAATTTGTAAGCAGAAATTTTTCCTTTTACTTTTTTAACATTGAAATTTAAATGTTGCATTCTAATACTTCATACGAACTTAGAGGTTTATATTTACATATGTTTTTAATTGTATAGCCATCTCAATCATACTATTGCGTTTAAAAATATTTTGCGTTGTTCTCATTTTCAACTAAAACTATAAACATACCAAATTTAAGCTACTTTCGAATTCGCTGAGTTTTAAGCATTCGGCAACATTTTATTGGAATGCTTAAAACTCGACTAAACTAGCTTCGAAATATATAAACGTTCACTTACCTGCGGAAAGCGTGTTGAAGCCACCGCAGTTGTAGAACAAATGCGTGCGGAAGTTCTTAGCCAATCCCTTGAAAACATGATTGAATGGCAGTGGTCCCCATAAGTGAAAGCCTGTGGACCAGTGAGTCTGAAAAATTGTAAGGAAAAGTTATTAGAAACGGTAAGCATATGTATGTAAATAAATGTGTATCAACTTACTTGCGCACCAATCGATGTGCCATCCACCACAGGTCCAGCGCCACCAAATTTGAATCCTCGCAGTGTCAGCGGTCCACCGCAGTAGAATAAGCTACTAATAGGCAGCACTGTCGTATTTTTAGTCTCTTTGATCACACCAACTCGGCCACAAATCTGCGCTACAAGTCCGGCAAACAAGGGTACGCTGATCTCACCATGCGTTGTTGTACTCATATAAGCTACATTGCCACCCAAACCACAATACTCATTGACTGATTTCAACATGATGCCTTGTGTTGGAAAAACAGGATTATCACGTTGATCATAGATTACAGAATAACGCACTAATGATGCCAGTTTTGGACCGCAATGCTCGCGTATGACAAAAGGCACGGTCTTTGCCAGCAGCGAAAGTTCGCGTATAGAGGCTTCATACTGTATGGAGTGGGTGAGCTGTTGGGGGAGAAGAAAAAAAATGCTTAAATAACCATAATATTAAACAAAAAAATATATTGCTAAATTATTACCTCAAATGGCAGCAGTGAATTCACTGAGAAGTCAGCAACGAAACCCAAATTAGCATTTTGGAATGAGCTGATGTCCATGCGATCGACGTGACGAAAGAGCGAGAAGGAGACTCTGTGCAAAGATAAGATAATCAAGTTTGAAAAATTATTGAACCGCTTATTGTATGTATGTTGCCATGCATTACTCACTCTGGTCGATTTTCGACGAAATGCGTGTGAAAGAATGACTTCCAGAATTTTAGCTGTAATTCATTGGCGCGTGTTGTTGCGTAGGAACCATGCAATGAGATGCTTTCACCGCGTCCAAATAAATTTGGTATACTTAATTCGGTGCGTAGTGAGCCCTCATTTTGGCCAACCTCAGTGCCGACAGAGCCGACAAGACGCGAAAGCTCTTGACCCTTTAATGTGACCTCATAGCCATTGGGTGAGGCATTCTCACCTTTGCTAACATCGATGCGTACTAGCACATCCTTGAAAATGCCCAATTCATGTAGGTACGTTTTGGCGCTGTTGGTAATAAAAATATTTTAGAAGATTAGACAAAAAAGAAGCGACTTGTATGTCTTTATTAGCTACTTACTTCATCGATTCAATCATAACATCTTGAAAATTACGCGCTTTGAAGAGCCCTTCGGCTGCCTTCAACACATAGTCATTGTGTGTGCGCAACAAACCGCTGACGTTAACGCGCTCCACGTGTGCCTGGAAGTTAAAAAAAAGGGATAGAGCATGAAATCTCTTTTCGTAATATGTACAATAAGTAGTGAGGCATAAACTCACCGGTATTTTGGATAAATCCACTTTTGCCTGCTCCTTCACCGTACGTGTGGGTCTCGGCATTTTGCTGCTGATTTTAATTTATTTTCTAATACGATATATGTCCGTTGTTTTAAATGCAATTAATGCGAATAATGACGTCTGTAAAGAAAATATAAGTTATATTAGTATCAATATATGTACATTAGGGTGGTCCATAAATGTAGGGAGAAAATTTTTACATCAGATTTCCTAACCCCTACGTGGATGCTACTATAGTCGTAGATATCACATATAAATTTTGTTCTCGATTGAAGCGATAAAGTCGTGTCGCACAGGGGGGCAAACTTCAGATTCCTCTATGGCAGACGTGCGCAGCCTCGGCAGAGAATTGTTGTAGTGTGCGTGTAATTGATGTCACTGTGTGCATGCCAACAAGTCGTGCAATTGAATGAAGCTTTCGCTGCCTTCTCAAGCTCCCAGCTCTATGGAGACTCGAAAAATTTAAATCAATTTTTTTCGCCTAATGCCCAAAATCGATGCTATAATTGTCGAGGATATCACGTATAAATTTTGGTCCCGGTTGAAGTCGGTTTTGGCGTGTCGCACAAAGGTCAAAGTTCAGATTACCCTATGACGCCGTTTTAACCGACTTCAATCGGGACTAAAATTTATATGTGCATTAAATGAAAACACATATTTTTTAATTTTTTGAGTCCATCGGGACCAACATTTATATGTGATATTTATGACAGTGGTGTCCCTGCAAACCATTTTTTCAGAGTATTCTGAATCGTAAAGAATTTTTAAAGAATTCGGAAAGATCCCATCAGATTTTTTGCCGAATTTTCTAAAATGAAATAAATTACGCACACTTCCATTCTTTTACGAAATTTCGGAAGAAAATCGGTAAAGAAATGAAAATAATGCTGCTATGTGAAGAATTTCTTGCAGACTTCTTTCAGAATTTTCTTTATTTTTCGTACAGAAATTTCTTTACGAGTTCGTGTCAACCACTTCATATAATTTTCTTTGAAGATTCGGAAAAAAATCGTTACAGAAATCAGATACTCCTAAAGATTTCGTTAAGATTTCGGGAACTTTGGTTTGCAGGGGTTACCGATTGAAGGGGTGAGACTGACAAAACTCGTTAATTTGTAATATTGTCTCTGCTCTAATTCTGAATATTTTTAGTTATACAACTAATTATAACTTTCACCAACTTTTCCATGATCTTCTGATTATTCAAAAATACCTACTTTCATATCAAAGCACATCTATCCTATATTCCACGGTTGAAACGAAATTGTCTAATTCTATTTTTCCTTTTTATTTGCAGATCGAATTGGAGAATCTCAATAGTGCAACAGATGAGATTAATAAACTCGAAATTGAATTAGAGGTACAAATAAACATTTTTGTAAAACTGTGAAGGCAAAATGATTGGTGTCGGTAAAAAACAAAAAAAAATAGCTCAAAGCGTATGTTCTAAAGTTTGAAAATTTGATGAAAATTTTGTGACTAATTATTGTGAATTTTGTACAAAGCTGGCAAAATTGATTTATATGTTTTTTGCTATAGAATGAGCTATATTTTAAATAAAAATTAACAAAAAAGATGATGATGGAAAATATTTTCCATATTGTGAAAAAACTAAATTACGAATACTTCTGTGAGTGACTGAATGTACATATGTACATATGAACCTTTTGAACCGCGCATGCACCAATCAATTTCCTCAATTAGTACTTGCAATTTTTAAACTTATTTTAAAATTTTTTTTACTTTCATTTCCTTATAGGAAGCAAATTCAACCTTCCGCATATTGTTAAATGAATCTACAAGACGCCTGAAATTATCATCAAAAAAATTAGGTAGCTGTATTGAGAAGGCTCGTCCCTACTATGAAGCGTTGGAGAAAGCACGAGAAGCGCAAATTGAGTGCCAGAAGGCAGCTGTGAAATTTCAACGCGCCAATGGTGAGTGAAATATAAAATTTCTTTTTAATGCTTCAACGTGTAAAGTTCATTTCAAAAAGCTTTTCTCTAGCACTTAAAGATTTGAAAAAATTACTCATTTTATAATTTCCTCAGAAATTCACACCGCTGCCAAGGAGACTGTAGCCTTAGCTGAAGAACGCTTCATGTCCAATTCACATGAGTGGCAATTCGACAATGCTTGGCAGGAAATGTTGAATCATGCCACACAAAAGGTGATGGACGCGGAAAAACAAAAGGCCGAATGCCATGCGGAACACCAACGTCGCACTAAAATCTTCAATACAGCTGAGCAAAAGGTAAGCAAACGCTATAAGCCAGCCTAGCGTGTTATTTAGAGAACACTAAAACACAAAAAATCTAATTTAATATTTCACTCAACTTCCAGGTCCAGCAGTTGGAGGAGCGCTTTCGTCGTAGCATTACAAAATCGCGCCCTTACTTTGAGGAGAAGCAAATCTGCCAAGACCAGCTGCAAACTCAAAAGAACCGCATTCAAGAATTGCAACAGCAAGTACAATCGGCAAAGAACACCTATTCTACAGCGCTACGCAACCTGGAACGCATCAGCGACGATATTCATCGCCAACGTGGCGATTTTCCGCAAATGGGCGCACCACCACCAGGGCCGCGTGAACCTGGTGTCGGCGCCGAACTGAATTCGCCTACAACGACCACTCTACCGCCGTTACCCGACTTCCAACTAGAGTTGGAGAAGTGTGATTACCCTTCGATTGCGGGCAGTCAGATCTCGCTGAGTGGCAATTCGCATCGTTCCAGCGATTTAGCTAGCGTCAGCACACAACCTGCCTCCATCGGTCACAGCGCTGGCGACGAATCCGAAACCGAAGAATGTGAAGCCGACTATGCGGATAGCGGCGAATTGCGTGGAGTTGTTGATGAACGTGATCTTGAAGAGCTACGTCAGAAAGTTAAAATACTGGCAGTGCGTCCCATCGAGGGCGGCGATGGTGAGCAACAGCGCAATGATATGTGGGAGCATGAGTTGACCGCCACTGTTGACAAGCTGGATCAATTAATGCTAATGAATGAATGCGCGCTAAAGCAACAGAAACAATTAAAAGTAAAACATCAGCTACAACAACAACAGCAGCAGCAAGATCGCCCTGTGATTGGCGCTGGTGTACGCCCCGTTTCGTTGGGCGCCGAAGCACCAGCACAAATGTATGACATTGTACACGCTAAGCCGGTAGCGGTTGTTGAGGAAATCGACGAAGACGACGTTGACGTCATTATGGTGGCGGGCAAGGCTGGACCGCTCGTACAAATCACACACGCCAAACAGTCGCTCCAGCAGCTGAAAGGCGATGCCGGTGTAGTCAGTTATCCAGCCACACCCGAACATGCTGTGCAACCCGTAAAAAAGTTGCAACAGAAATTGGGGCCCTTGCCAACAGTGAATGTTTCGATGCGCGAATTGCCGCTGCTAGCGCGACTCTCCAACGAAATCCTAGATCGTGCAGCAATCTATAATAAAGGCCGTCAGCTGCGACGACGTTCGTTAGACTAAAAGGGGGTGTGTGTTTGTGCCAGTTGCAGTGGCCACCTGAAGTGGGTTAATTTAAGGGAGCATTAATTAGCGTTAAGCGGGGAGAGTACTATTTATATGTGAATATGAACTACTGAAGGGGTGGAAAAAAAGAGGGTTAAAATACTTTACAACTAGGTACACAGCATACAAGCCACTAATTTTAAACATACATGCATATATATTTGTGGAATATTTATTTTGTGCATAGAGAAAAGGTTAAAAATTTGCAATGAATATATTTGCAGTTAAAATTGTTTACCATGTAAAAGTGAACATGTTTGAAAAATCGAATGTAATATTTATTTGAGAAATTGTAAAAGTAAATAATGATTGTATTACTAATTGCTATTATATGTAAATAGGTAAATCATTNCTAAAAATAATGATTGTATTACTAATTGCTATTATATGTAAATAGGTAAATCATTAAAGTGAAGAAAAAGTGCAAATTTCCAACTACACATAATGAAAATTAAATGGAAATAAATCTGAAATTGCTCTGTCAAAGAAAAGGCACCTTTCAATTTGAATGAAGATCACAGCTACGCTTAAAGTTCAGAACGATGCATACATATGTAACAACTCGACTTGAGCTTTGGATTGCTTGATAATTTTTAAGAAAATTGTTTTAAGTGGTAGGTAAGCAAGTTCTCTCAAAATTAATGTTAAAAGCGCAGCAGCATGCAAAATAGGCTTAAATATCGGAGTAGCAATTATTTTTTAGGTTGTGTATTGCAAAAAAAAAAAAAATCGGAAATAATTTTAACTTATTTGGCGTACTTTGGAACTACTGATTAAGGGCGAGATGTGGAAACGCTTAGATTTGGATTTGACCAAGTGGTTAGAGAAACGTACTACACCCGGAAGAACCTAGGATGAAATTCCTGGTCGGATGGACGTCCAAAAGGGGGTTTTTAACAACGGTTGTTCCGTTTAGAGAAGCTCGGCTCAACACCCAGCAAAATGGGTAACTAATGAGTCATGTTTTCTCAACTGGGCCACCCAAAGCTCACTTTTCGATTTTTTACTTTTCATTGACCGATTTTGAAAGTTAACATGGTGTGCATTATTGACACCAAAGATTTTGCGATAATTTTATTTCCTTGACGAGTTATTTTTGCAAGCAAATTTTTATGCAGGCTTTTAAACTTTTTGAAATATTTCAGCAACCTATCATTCGTATCTTATAATTTTTTGGCAGCAGTTAGAGAACTTATTGGGCAACAAAATAAAGTAGTCAGTTGTAAAATTTCGATTCTTGTTTTATAAAAGATTTCATTTTTTTAATAAACTGATTTTTNGTTAAAAGCGCAGCAGCATGCAAAATAGGCTTAAATATCGGAGTAGCAATTATTTTTTAGGTTGTGTATTGCAAAAAAAAAAAAAATCGGAAATAATTTTAACTTATTTGGCGTACTTTGGAACTACTGATTAAGGGCGAGATGTGGAAACGCTTAGATTTGGATTTGACCAAGTGGTTAGAGAAACGTACTACACCCGGAAGAACCTAGGATGAAATTCCTGGTCGGATGGACGTCCAAAAGGGGGTTTTTAACAACGGTTGTTCCGTTTAGAGAAGCTCGGCTCAACACCCAGCAAAATGGGTAACTAATGAGTCATGTTTTCTCAACTGGGCCACCCAAAGTTGACTTTTCGATTTTTTACTTTGACCGATTTTGAAAGTTAACATGGTGTGCATTATTGACACCAAAGATTTTGCGATAATTTTATTTCCTTGACGAGTTATTTTTGCAAGCAAATTTTTATGCAGGCTTTTAAACTTTTTGAAATATTTCAGCAACCTATCATTCGTATCTTATAATTTTTTGGCAGCAGTTAGAGAACTTATTGGGCAACAAAATAAAGTAGTCAGTTTAAAATTTCGATTCTTGTTTTATAAAAGATTTCATTTTTTTAATAAACTGATTTTTTTATCAACTTCTCATATACCTAGGAAAAGAATTCAAAAAACATTTTTTGCGCAAAACATTTAATTTTACTTAAAAAAAAATACTGTATTGACTTAAAAGTGTTTACCAAAAAAAAATGAACCAAGTTTAAAAAATTATAATACAAATGAACTGAAAAGCAAAAAAAAACATATAATTTGATAATTCTTGCGTTGATATTTAAGTTTGAAAATTTTATTTTGTGCTTTTCAGTTCATTTGTATTATATTTTTTTAAACTTGGTTCATTTTTTTGGTAAAACGTTTTAAGTCATCAAAGGTACGGAAATTTTTTTATGAAAGTAAAATTGAATATTTAGCGCAAATAATGTTTTTTGAATTCTTTTCCTAGGTATATGAGAAGTTGGTAAAAAAATTTAATTTATTAAAAAATTAAATTTTTTATAAAACAAGAATCGAAATTTTACAAACTGACACCNACTACTGATTAAGGGCGAGATGTGGAAACGCTTAGATTTGGATTTGACCAAGTGGTTAGAGAAACGTACTACACCCGGAAGAACCTAGGATGAAATTCCTGGTCGGATNTTTAAAAGCGCAGCAGCATGCAAAATAGGCTTAAATATCGGAGTAGCAATTATTTTTTAGGTTGTGTATTGCAAAAAAAAAATTGGAAATAAATTTAACTTATTTGGCGTACTTTGGAACTACTGATTAAGGGCGAGATGTGGAAACGCTTAGATTTGGATTTGACCAAGTGGTTCGAGAAACGTACTACACCCGGAAGAACCTAGGATGAAATTCCTGGTCGGATGGACGTCCAAAAGGGGGTTTTTAACAACGGTTGTTCCGTTTAGAGAAGCTCGGCTCAACACCCAGCAAAATGGGTAACTAATGAGTCATGTTTTCTCAACTGGGCCACCCAAAGTTGACTTTTCGATTTTTTACTTTGACCGATTTTGAAAGTTAACATGGTGTGCATTATTGACACCAAAGATTNTGGACGTCCAAAAGGGGGTTTTTAACAACGGTTGTTCCGTTTAGAGAAGCTCGGCTCAACACCCAGCAAAATGGGTAACTAATGAGTCATGTTTTCTCAACTGGGCCACCCAAAGCTGACTTTTCGATTTTTTACTTTTCATTGACCGATTTTGAAAGTTAACATGGTGTGCATTATTGACACCAAAGATTTTGCGATAATTTTATTTCCTTGACGAGTTATTTTTGCAAGCAAATTTTTATGCAGGCTTTTAAACTTTTTGAAATATTTCAGCAACCTATCATTCGTATCTTATAATTTTTTGGCAGCAGTTAGAGAACTTATTGGGCAACAAAATAAAGTAGTCAGTTGTAAAATTTCGATTCTTGTTTTATAAAAGATTTCATTTTTTTAATAAACTGATTTTTTTATCAACTTCTCATATACCTAGGAAAAGAATTCAAAAAACATTTTTTGCGCAAAACATTTAATTTTACTTAAAAAAAAAATACTGTATTGACTTAAAAGTGTTTACCAAAAAAAAAATGAACCAAGTTTAAAAAATTATAATACAAATGAACTGAAAAGCAAAAAAAACATATAATTTGATAATTCTTGCGTTGATATTTAAGTTTGAAAATTTTATTTTGTGCTTTTCAGTTCATTTGTATTATATTTTTTTAAACTTGGTTCATTTTTTTGGTAAAACGCTTTAAGTCATCAAAGGTACGGAAATTTTTTTATGAAAGTAAAATTGAATATTTAGCGCAAATAATGTTTTTTGAATTCTTTTCCTAGGTATATGAGAAGTTGGTAAAAAAATTTAATTTATTAAAAAATTAAATTTTTTATAAAACAAGAATCGAAATTTTACAAACTGACACCTTTATTATTTCTTTTGTCCAAAAAGTTCTATAAATGCTGTCAAAAATCATAAGATTCGAATGAATGGTTTCTGAAATATTTCAAGTGTAAAAGCCTGCTTACAAATTTGTTTGCATATAACTCGCCAAAAAAGTAAAATTGGCGCAAAATCTTTGGTGTCAACATTGCACACCATTCTAACTTTCATAATCGGTCAATGAAATATAAAAAATCGAAGTCAACTTTGGGTGGCCCACTTGAGAAAACATGACTGTAAAGATAAATCGCTCAACGACCGAGATATGTAATCGTCCTAAAATGCTTGTTCTCCTAATAGAAGTCTTTCTGCTATTCAACAGCATTGATTTGTATGTATAAGGGTTGCCAGATTTTTGAAGAACGATTTCAAGAAAAGACAAATAAAAGCTTTAAAAGTATGTACGCAGTAGGCACGAGAAAAATATCTAAGGTGTACCTATTAATTTCAAAGATTATGGAATACCATATAAGCAGGTAATTAGTTTGTGTAAAAACATCTGCAAAACTGAAAAAAAAATAAATAAATGCTATTGAAAACTTGTATAAATCAAACAAAAAACTTCAAAAAATAGAACGTTTAAATCCACGGGAATACTTGGGACTAATTATTGGAAAATAACAACCTAGGTTGTATATTACGAATAGCGACTAAGACCTTGGTAGCAGCTATAGTTGAAAGTTAAGGTTATAGAATTTTGGAGTAACAGAAGAAATTAGCTGCAGAAGCAGTTGAAAAAGGTAAAAAATCTTAATTCAAATCGCTGCTGCAATCACTAAAGTGCAGATAACAACTCAGTTGCCATCTGTAATACCATTTTCGCCACTGGGAACGCATCTGAAGTTCGGTTGCCATCCGTATTCGACCCATAAAAAACTGGAAATAATCCGTTGTCCAGAATTAAAACATAGAAACGGTAATCTCTATGAAAACAATCGTTGTTAAGAAGCCTAAGTAAAAGAGGAATTGGAAAAGCATTTGAATACTTCGAAAGCGCCCAATATTATCTTGATCTTTGAAGATTTTTATGAGTTACAAGTTTTAAAATTTTAAAGTTTGTGAGTTTAATAGTTAATATGTCTTATTTTGTTAACATAAACATTTACTACGATATAAACCAACAAACTAAATTTTGTGATACTTTGTGTATATTATACCTAAGTACATACTACTACGTATGTACATATACAAATATGTACATAAACTATAAAAATAAAATAATGAACGTATGTACATGTGCAAACATATGTCAATGCATCAATAAAAATTACATTTTATGTAGGCATTTGATGCTGTTCTAAATCGGTATATTTAAATTTAAGACATAAATTTGTTTTATCGATTTTAACGCATATATTGCACCTTATGTACTAAAAATTAAGTGTAATACGTAACAGGCGAATATGCACACTTGAAATGTTTGAATTTAAGCCTATAAATAATCAGTCTTATCATGAGGTACATTTTCCCCGAACCCGTTCACTTTTTATTTTTATGTATTTAGTATGGGCAGAAGGAAAATGTTTAGGTGATTTTTTTTTGGCGAAACTCAGGATAAGGCCGTTATATAAATTCAGGAAAATCGAATAAATATTATTATAATGAAATATAGACTCTTGTTTGATTTTAATGTGATATACACACATATGTGGGACTTGGGTTGTGTCGCTACAACAACAGGGTTCGAATCCTGGTCCGGGCAACATCTAAATTAGAAAAAGTTTTTTCTACCATCGGTCACCGAGTGCGGGCCTGTTCGCAAAAAAGCGGTAACACTGCGGTTGTGATTGCATTTCGAACGATGCCTTGAAAAAGTATCTAAAAAAGTTCGGAGGCGGAACAAATATGTACATACCTAAGTGCCTACGTCTGTGTCAACCAGAACTCTTCATTAAATTCCGAATTTTATTCAGCATTACAAAATGCTATTTTCGTTTCAAAGAACCCGAAACAAAACTGGTCCAACATTACAGAGTTATGACATCATACATTTTTTTAGACATCTTTAATAATGAATTGTGAAATATTTGGGAAAATGCGCCTGTTGCACTCGACTGCTTACATTGATTTAAAACACGCGTAGGAAAAGGTAAAATCTAATGAATGTTATATTAGTTATTTGCTGGACGTTCACCACCTGCCGACACTGGATAAAGGCATCCAGGTGGTTGCCCCACGAAAGTTGCATATTTCGGGCACATATTCTTTTCCATGGATTTACCAAAGTATTGTTTAAGCTTTTTGTATTATTTTATATCTGTAATATAGCTAATTAGATGTTTTATTAATAAAAGCCGAGTTTTTCCAATACAGCGTCCAACGATTTTCTTACAAATTATATAACCTAAATTTGTACAATGCTAAACTTGCCTTGGAATTTAGACGCCAACTGATTGCTACACACTATTAGCACCTCTTTCTATTTATGCACTTTTATTTATTCACTGAAGTTCAGTGACTGAACACAACTTTTTTTAAATTATGCACTTGTTTTCCCCCGATTTGGTGCAAAAATTACAAAAATCACAAGCAAATGCAAATCACACGCGAGAAAACAATACAGCTAACTGTCAAACGGTAAAAACTGTCAGTGGAAACAGTTNCACAACTTTTTTTAAATTATGCACTTGTTTTCCCCCGATTTGGTGCAAAAATTACAAAAATCACAAGCAAATAGAGGTGGGTAACTCAACTCAGAGTTGAGTTATTGAGTTGATTCCTATAAGAGAATCGGTAACTCAGACTCCCTGTCCAAAAAAAATGTAACTCAGTAACTCAGTTGATGCCGTAGGGCTCACATGAATCAATTGAATCATAGTGGCTCATATTTGTCCATATAACTCTCTCGCTTCGCCACAGTGTTTAGCATGGCAAAGTCTTGCATTNTATCAAACAGCTGACAAGCCCATCGCTGAAATTCCTCAATGTGGAAAATAGTCGGTATATTTAGTGGTGGATTTTGGCAAAAATATAAATCAATCAGCTAATTAAAATCAAAAAGAAGACCAATATTCTGCTCCTAATTATTGCGATTTTTGTGCTCTTAAAAATAATGGTTAAACACTTCCTATTAACTTTATCATAAAAGAAACAATAAAATGGGCCTGCATTTCCAAAGTGGCATCGCTGTTAATTTTTCACTCGAATAAAAACAATTCCGCCCGCCGCCCCCTACAAACAGCTGTGCATGATTATAAATACTCTCTGGAAACCACATTGGTAGTGCACCATATACGTAATCGCTGCATTTCTCCCAAATGGCTCTTTCACACGCCCGCAAAGAAGAGATTCCCAAAGATGCCATTGTTATCAATGAGGAGCAGGCGCTAGCTTACCAGTGGCGGGTCATATCGAACTGGGAGAATCGCTGGGAAGTGTGGAGCTTACGGTACGGACCCGGTTCACTTGGAGCAATGGCTGCGGCTACGGGCATTTACGTAAACAGTCATTACCGTCACAAGTTAAAGCTGGGCAATTATGGCAAGGCATCTACTTACTTGCCCATCGTAGTCATACCAGCTATGTTCTCAGTGCTGTCACACAAATTTCTAATACAACGAAATGTCTTATTGGATCAAGGTACCCAATGTCCGCTTTGCTTACAAATACGCGCCGGCGCTTTTCAAGCAGGAGTGGGTGTTTGCTATCCAACCGTATTGGCGCCATTTGCAGCCTTCATGTTCGCCACTCGTCACTTCACCTACCGTTTGCCGTCAATAACAAAAGAACCAATCGCGGTATTTAGATTATGGCGAAATATGACGCGACCCATATTTCCGGTGCTAGGAGCGGCAATTGCCGGGCAAGCGGTGATAGCTATGTATATCACATATAAGGAACAGATGCAGAATTGGCGTTTAGAGATGAAAATGAGACGCTTGGAACAGTTGGCGGAGGAGAAGCTTGAAGAAGAAAAGCTGCTGCAGGCAGCAAAGAATTTTTAAATGTATTTGATTTGTATTTATTCATGGATTAGGAGTTATTGAGCGAAAAGTAAATATAACAAATGTTAAAACACATTTATTCGAAATTCTAATTGCACGAGTTTTTTTCTATTTAAACGGTTAGGGATATCTAAAATGTAATAGATGGTGAGCAATTTCCTTCCATTGGACAGTTAGTCATGGCCACACTCCCAATGTTATTGTTTTTAAAATTGTTATTTTTTCAAGGATCCAAAAAGACCAAAAAAACATCAACAAAACATTTATTTTTCAATTATAATTGATATTTTTAAATACTTTAATAATCCATGCTTATTTATGGGTACAGTATTTATTTTTCCGTTTTCTTACACAAAAATATGTAATTGAACAGCTAATCAATTATAAATCAGTTGGCTCCAAGGTAATATGCACTATGTATTTAAGCGATTATAAATTAAAGAATTATTTTCCTTGTACTAAACAACTAAGAGAACAATTTAACTATTGCTTAACTAAATTCACAGTTGATTGGCTATATATTTTTTTTAATGTTTAAATACTATGCAAAGTATTGTATTTATTTGTATTTTGTATTTGCATTATTCACATAATTGGGAAAAGTTAAATAGTGCAATATTGACCGAATTTTTTGGTGTCAAAAGTATTAAAAATATCTTGAAGAAAATATACCGTTTTCAAAGTGCACAAACAAGCATCAACAATTTTATATTTGTATTTATTTTTGGTAACTGTACCACACACATTACCAAATCTCGCATTGGAATATTTCGTTGGTTTCAAAAAACTTACGTTAAACTGGAATTTACTAATGCTGTATTTTAAAACAAAACTAAAACACCCGAGAACAAAAGAAGAAAGAAACTATACTCTGTGAGTGGAATAGTCCTATACCAAATTTAAGTTGCAATTGTAAATACAACGAGCTTTAATACTGTTGTTGTTCATAGTTGTATAATTGTTTCAAAGTATACGTTTCTATGTTGTTATCATACATTATTAGTTTTTAATATTAGCATAACTATTACATATATTTTTATTATTATATAACATGTACATATGGGACTATTCAGAAATGCAGCAAACAAAGCATCAGCCTCTTTCTAAACTATAATTGATGGAAATTTGCAATATGCGCAAACGTGGTTAGATGCCGAATTGGAACTTAGCTGCGCCAATTGGGCAATTATAGTTTAGAAGTAAAAGACACCGAAGCTTCGGTTTGCTGCATTTCCGAATAGGGGGATATGCCATGTACATATGTATCTCAAATGTGTATTGATATTAGTTGCTGTTAGTTATAAGAACAAGGGAGTACGGGTTTGTAAACTTTGAAAATACGTTCAATGCAAATTTTTTATTTAACATATTTTTGCAAGTATAATAGTGTTTATTTGCAATACAGTATTTGTTGATATACAATATGAATGTGAAGGAGGTATATATAATACATACACTAAATATGTATGTATATGCATATGTAGGTAAATGTATAACTATAAATTCCTGAAACACACATTTATTTTATAGAAAGATAATTTATATATATATGTACATACACATCTTTTTAACAAATTTATTTATCTGTTTCCAAGTATGTAAGTAAATATTGCAATTTCCAAAGGCGTACTTGTATAGCGTCGAAAAAAAAAACAAATAAACGAATTCTTTCTACCATCTCGCACCATTGCTACTTACGAATGCACATTTTTAATTTTTGGAATATACATGGGGTTCATACCAAATAACGATGAAAGTAAATAAATCAAAATTAAACGGTGTATAATTAACAATCAACTACTTTAATATTTGCTAATAATACAATAGACACACCGATAAAGTTAGTTAAAAGTTAAAGTAAATTTTACCGCTATATACTACGCCCATCTTTCATATTATTTTTATTGCACCCAAGTCACAAGGATTTTAAATGTATTACCATGTACATACTCAACCCGGTTAAACTCAACGTGCAACCAACTCCACGCAGCAGCAGTATTTCGCGCAAATATTGAATTTTTCGCCCTCAATCGAAGGTCAGGGGTATTGAGGTAAATGGAAGTACTGGACATGTTGGCTCTAATTGCAGCGCTGTAGCCATACAATCGGCGGAGGCAGTGTAATCGCCTAGCGTCTCCATGACTTTGCCCAAGCTAAACCTGGATGTGTATAGGAAATATGAAACGTTTATTAGTAAAATATACAAATCAGTGTCTTCTAACATAGCTTACCATATTTTCGGACAGTTGGGATCCAAACGTGCTGCATCTTTTAACATTTTTTCCGCTAGCCTGGGCTCACCAAGTACATGATGTGTCTCGCCAAGTGCACGCAATGCCTCTGTGTGATTTGGATTGGCCGAAACGGCATTAAGGAAACATTGTTTGGCATCGTTCCATTGCTCTAGATATAAGTAAATTTGACCGCGCTAAAAGAAATAGGATTTAGAGTAAATTGTTTGGTTAATGTTGTTTAAATGCTGTATAAACTATTTTTTCAAGGTGGACGAATTTGGTGATATTTTCAAATTGTTGTAAAGTACGCAAAAATGGGGAACATTATGCGGGTGAAATCAAAGGTTGAAATTTATAAAAAATACTGCTAACCATAAACATAATTTGATGTGAGAGCGGATATATTTGTGAGGCTTCTTGTATACAATTCAAAGCCTCATGTGGTTGTTCGATATTCAAGTAGACATCAGCGAGTAAAAGCCAAATCTGTGTATAAAAGAGACCGAACGTTACAAAGTCCAAAATTCAGTAAAACAATTCATCTAAAAATTACCTTTATCTGTATCATCCATGGTCGCTGGGGCCCGGGACGCGGCGAAAAAGAACTCAGCGAACTAGCCGCCTCACTCAAAGCCTGTTCGACGCGGGAAACTGCCGCCAGGGAAGCAGCATAAACCGAATCTTTAAAACAAGGTTAATTATTAACCAAATAAGCAGTAATGTGATTATAAGAAATGAAACGCCAACTGTGAAGAGCTGAGTGAAAATTGAGAGTAGCTTAAAAGGTTGAGCAATACGAGTAAATCTAATAGAATTGTTTTCGTAAATGGAAACTAGCAGTAAATAGTAAATTAGTTAGTGCAAGTGATGCTGCTCGCGTTTTAAACTTAGTTAGGAAATTTAAAATTTGCGTGTGATTTGCAAGCATAGCCAAGTCATTTCTTCTTAAAAAAATGTATAGATAAATAAGTCACACTTACAATTACAAAATGCGTTGTTGCGCAAAAAGTGGTCAACAGTAGAAATAAGATAATTTTTAACATGTGAAGTAAATGAAAATTAGTTGAAATTACGTAAAAATATTTGTAAGATTAGTTGAAGATTCGCTAAAGGTAAGAGAGATGAAGTTTTAAGTAAAATAATACCAGAAAAGTTTTTTTAAAAATTATTCGGATATTAAAAAAAATATATTTCAACTTCAATTGACTATTGTAAATGCACAATTATCGAGAATTTTATTTATTTATTATGACTTTGATCTAAAATTTTATTATTATTAAATAAATAAAAGACGTCAAACAATTTTTTTCCCCTCATTTTTCTTACCACACGCTCCTTGGTCCTCTCTCAACTTACTTGAATCCTTGTCAGACATTTGCGATGAGACTGCCGTCGGATTGACATGCACCACAATACTTTTGGTATCCGACTGTTTTTCCTCCTCGGCACTCACTTGCCCCTCGTACAGCTCACGCCAAATGGCCAGCATCTTTTGCACCGAAACCAGTGATAATTCGGCGTCTTGTAAATGCAGTTGAAGGTGGGCTTTAACATGCAATAAATTCAAATTGTCCGGAAACTCGTCCAATGCATCCTCCGCAACGGCCAGAGCTTCGCGTGGACGTCGGGATGCGGTCAGCAACAGTGCGAATAAATGCAAACTGGGCGCATGCTCAGTGCGCAGCGCCAGCGCAAAACGTACATGTGTTAATGCTTCGGTGATATTGCCGAGCAGCGCATATTGCAGCGAAAGATAATATTCGCAGAGATGATCGTTGCCATCGTTTTGTACCGCCTTTTCAAGAGCCTCCAATGCCAATTTATTGTACAAGTCGCGCTCCGATTTTAGCGTTGTCAGTATAGCCAATTGTTGGTAGCCAATACCAACGAACAGCTGACTGCGTGACGGACGTATGCCTGTGAGGAGCGTAGATAAAATAGTTGAAAATTAAAATTTTTTTTTGCTAACCTTTCGTTTCGCGCTTGAGGGCTAGATGCGCAAGGTCCAGACCCTCCTTGATCTGCGATAACGACTCGTAGCATAGTCGCGCCGCCAGCAGGCAAGGCAGCGGATCACTTGGCGTCAATTTTATGGATTCCTGCAGAACACGCAGCGCATGTGCATGTTTGTTTGCGGCCATTAAACTTATACCGTACTGCCGCCAGACATGTTGTTCGCCGAAAGAGAATTTCAGCGCCTTTTCAAAAGATTCCTGCAGCATATTTACCAAACCCCAACGCACTGATGCAAGTGTAAGCAAATCATATACTGCTGAAGCATTACCCATTGCATGCTGACGAGCTACACGAAATTCTGGACTCTGTGAGAGCACTGTGTCGCGCACCGCTAATGCTTCTGAAATAAGTAACAACAGAATCGTCTCCTCGTGCTGGTTACGTGGCGTAAATTGATTTCGTGCCGCATATTTGCGTGGTTTCCACAAGCGTTTTGTTGTGGTCGAACGGAGTGCCTGTCCTGTTGGCTTCTTGGTGAATGGCGCTGTATAAATGGTTCCTGAGACACCGCGCAGCAGTACTTCTGCCAATTGACGTGCCAGTGTTAAGCGCAATGATTGCGTTGTTTTCGTTTCGATCGCATTCAGCATGGTGCGATAACGCTCGATGGCTTCTTGTAATTTGCCCGCCTTAATGAGCACAATTGGGGCGCGTTGCAGTGCTGTCTCGAGTATGGCACCCATGCGACGGTTAAGTTCGAGTGGATTGGCAGGTATGGTGGTGCTTATCGTGAGACTACTACCACCCAGCGAAGATTGTAGACCAACCATATTGCTAGTGGTGTTTATGGCCAACATAGAACCCGCATTGACTGCGTTATTCGTCGCTGAAGAATATGTGGCAATATCTTGCTCTTGCAAATACAATAGACCCAAGTCAGTGGCGCGCTCAAAGCAAGAAATCTATGAGATATAGAGGAAACAATGTATATAAAAACTTGGGTCTATATGAAGCGAAATTTCATCCTACCATTTCCGTTTCTTTTTCGGCCTTTTTAAATTTCGATGTGGGTTTACTGGTCTGGTTTTCCAAACACAACCCTTTTATGGCATATGATTCAGCTAAGATTTTTAAGCTGCGGCTGTAATATGTATAAAAAGTAAAATACTCGATATAGGCAATCCGCAAACCATTCAACTTACAGTGTCAATTCTTTTTCAGCCAAGGTATTGAGCTCGGCTTTAACAAAGTTTTCCAAGCTTTTCTCGTACTCGCCGCAGGCGTAGCACAGCTTAGCCAGAAGCAAGTACGCGTCAAGGGCAATGCCCGCCTTCTGGCCATTTTCACCGGTGACTAGTTGCAAACAGCGTCTCGCATCTTGCAGTCCGGCTTTGGCTTTGGCAAAATTACTTTCGATGGGTGCATTTTCTTCGAGGTAGTTTTCCAGTTTCGCCTCACCAATAAGGAAATTTGCAAGGTATTCTGGAAAGGAAATAAGAAAATGGTCAAGATTTTTGTGGGATTAATATTCAGCGTATTATAACATGAAACAACTTTTTAATTTTATATACGCAACTGTCTTAAAAATTTAAGTAAAGTTTTGTAGATTTCTATCAACACAATAAGGCAAAAGCGACCCGCTTTTCCAATGGCTTGTAGTGAGTGACACAATTAAGAAACTACTACTTTCGCATGCGGAGTGCGTCTTTTATTTTGTTTTGTTGCTGTTGTCTGTTTGATGACATAATACTTTAACCTTTAACACTACTTTCTTAATTTGCCATTTATTATTCTCAATGACACACTTAAACAAAGGTCGGTGTTGTTGTTGTTGTTTTAAATAGCGTTTAATATTTTTTTTTATGGTTTTCATGGCTAAATAAGTAGTTTTCGTTATACAATTGAAGTTTTTTACCTTAATTGTTTAATTAAATTAAAAATTTCTCCAACCCATTTACATTAAGCACTCACCATTGTTGGGCGAGCCCGTTTTGAGTTCCTCGGTCAGCTCGATGACACGCTGCCACTTGCCTTCGCTGCGACAGCTCTCAATAAGTGCCTCAACTTTTGTGGTGTTACGCATTCTGCCGGTCATAACTTTTTAACTCCACCAGCGTTTGTTTATTTGATTTTCGTATTATTTATTTAACTAAACTGCACATATGTACATATACAAACGTGGTTTTTTCTGCTTGGGTTTATGTGCGAGCGATAGTGTTAAGTCACACCTGGAAATGCCACAATTGCTGGACTTCGTCACCTCCTTGAACGGAGGGCCCCGTAGTCTTTTAGCTTATGTCTAATTGCTCAGCTCTACATAAGTACTTGCGCTGCAGTTTTCGTTACCGAGGCAAATCCTTAAAATTTATTTTTAATAAGCACTTCAATTTTGCTTTTTTAATTTTTTCTAATCAATTTTTGCACTTCTGTTTTTTTTATTTTTTTCGCTGATATTTCTCAACTACTGTCATTGCTGTCATCTGCTTATAAAAGTTTGTTGTTGTTGTCCTACATGCCAGAAAGCAGCTTTATGCCATGTACAAGGAAGGTTCTCGCAGGGTGACGCTGTAGAAGTACACAATTTTTTTATACATTAATTTTATTTCGTATTCACTCCTATTTTATAAAATTTTTATCAGCCCAGTTCTTAATATTCCAGGGGCGTTCGTTCTCCGGGAATTTGTTTCTCCTGGGAAAGAAATCCTCCAATAATTAATTCTAGGGAGTAGCATTTTCCCCGAAAACTTGAGACGAAATTCGAACTTCGATTAATATAAAAAATTCGCAGGGAATATTTATTCATGAGAGGAGGAAAGGAAGAAGAGAAAAAACTCCCAGGGAGTTTCTGTTCGGAATCGGCCTGTATATGTATATTTTATTTAATACTGTTTCTTTGTTCCGCTTTCCGATCGATGGAAATTTAAACTCAATATCTATGAAGTTTTATCGTTTAATTCAAGGTAAGTAAACATTTTCCTTTTGTCTTCCCGTTTTTTTTTTTTTTTGTATTTTCTACACTTTTGTGAAACTTTAGCCCTGTTCGCGTACGCACTATCCAGTAAATCCAGTACTAATTTTACTGCTTTTTTACTGGTTGTCGTTTTCGTACGCAAAAACTTGCAAGAAACTAGCAAAAGTGAGGAAATTGAGAGAGCAAAAATGACAGCTGAACCTGCAAGTTTTACTGGATTTCTACTGGATGAATTTTTACTAGCAACTATTTGCTAGTAAGAAAAACAGCTGATGGCATGATGCTTAATGTAATTCACATTACCAAAATAATTGTTTGTGGTGATTTTGGAGTTGCAACCCTGCAAAAATCATTGGACCATGTAGTCTATTTGTGGTATATTGGAGTACTTACAAAAGTGTTCCTCTGTCATGCTGTAGCGGACCAACTCGTGTCTGCGCCAGCTTATTGTTGGTTACCCGATAACTGCTCGTGTTTTAACGAAATGTGATTGAAGTTGAACATTTGAAAGTACATTTGCATGTCTGGCTGTAGCTGAACGTGTAGAGATGCTAGCTGTTAATTGTGAGCTCCCAGCATGTTCGTGTTCGAATGCCGTCAGAGGCAACATGTAATTTTTAATTTTTGTCTTGGTTTTTATTAATTTCGAAAAAGCATCTGAGAAGTGAAGAACAAAAGCGTGTACAAACGAAAAAATATAACAACAATGCCATTGTTAATATGTTGGAGTAGTTTTGTGCTACTCTGATGTAATGCAGGGATGGAGTATATGGTCCTGCCCTGGGACATCGCAATGTTAATTGGGCCATATTTTTTATATGAATTGTGGTTAATTTTTAATTTAATTTATTATTAATCATACGCCAAACGGCATTATACATAAACGGTATAAAATTACATAGAGGATGAAAACACTAAGTAAATATGAAGAGAGTTTACAATATTTCGTTGCACAGACATGTGTATCAATAAATTTATTTATTTTTGTTAAGAGAAAATATGATTTTTGATGTTACGGATAAAAGCGCTGTATGTGCCTCCATAGAAATCTAAATCTATATGTAGCGAGTTTACAAGGTTGACTATCCTATTTCGTGGGCAATGGATCATATAGTTTTTGTTAAACATAGTTGTTTTCAGTAATCGACTTCGTCTAAGGGTTAATCCAGATGGTGCTAATTCGAAGCAGCTGTGTATGTCATGAGCATCGATGATACCATTTACCACCTTGTAGAAGAAGGTCAAATCCGCAATCTTTCGTCTATCTGACAGGCTTTTGATTCGGTAAAGTTTGTATATATCTTCTTTAATTTTGGAGTACTCCTTGGTCCTTCGGGAGTACTCTTTACATGCATGCATGGAGTAGTCGCTATTTTTGCAGGGAGTTGACAAAATAAACCTATTTAAATATATAATAAGATGGAAAATACTAGTTTTCTAAGAAAATTGCATCGGAAAATCACAAATTAATCATCTGTTCATAAAACTAGCAACTTGCTTGTTTTGCGTTTTCGTACTTTCTTGCATATTTCACTCATTGGGAGTAAATATTGGCTTATTTTGTAAAGCATTTGCTCGAAACTTGGAGTTCTCGGACTGTTGAGAGCCACTTTGTGAGAGTAATTTGAGCTTCTCACTAGCCCGAGAAAGTCCGAATTATTTTTCTGGGCAAGTTTGTAACAGTGATGCCAGATATTTTCTGCTAAATTACCCACGGAAATCGGGAAAAAATCCCTCAATTACCCACATCTTAAAAATTTATCCCACAAAATTCCCAAACAATTCAAAACATGTATTTCAGTAGTAAAAAATTAGCATTCATATATGTACTTACTTCGTTACATTAATATACATGTACGTATAATATTCTTTCGAAATGCAAAGATCGGTAGATTACGCACTAAAAACCTTAAAGAATTCTGGAAATTCTTAAAACTACCACTGTTACAATTTATTTGCATTGTCTAAGCAAATATGATTTTTGTTGACTTTAAAGCTGAATCACTTACATTTTTTTTTTTGATTCAAAAGCAACCGTTATTTTATATACATACATGTACTATTTAACTTTTCATCAGATAATTTGGGCTGCTTTTTACATTAAAACCCAATTACAATTGGAAAGATTCATTCTTAGTCAGCGCTCGAATTGGTTAAAGTGAGAAAAATTTCCAAATTTTCCTTTTTTTAATACTTATACATAGCTTTACTCCACATCACAACTTCAGAACGATTAGTTTCGTAAGAGTGTCGACTGTTCTTGAATTCTGATCAATTATGGATCGATAATTGTGTAAAGTAAAAATCCCTTTTTTCTCCCTTTTAATAATTTTTGTTGCAAAATATCCCTCAAATAGGGAAATTACCCACAATCTGGCATCACTGGTTTGTAAAAACTGTCGCACTGCCAGAAGAACAATGAATAACAGGCGGCTTTTAACTAACAAATATATGCATATTTAGCTGTTGCTATCGTTGTAACAGCATAAAAATTACCCAAAGAGTTTTTGGGGAGTGATGCTGGAGGAACAGTTCCTGGCCAGATATAAAGCTGGGTCGTGGGAAGCATATTCAGCTGTTTGTTCTTTGATAAGTCATTACGACTTTACGTTAATGAGTTCCTTTTCGCGCAATTTTAAATCAAACATTTTATACGACTTGACGTTTAGTTTCGGTCACGAAATTGGGCGTTTTTGGGTTTCCAAGGTTTGCGGCAGTTTTCCTTATTTGTGAGAGCATCTCATACTCACGCTCGTTTGCTTAACGGCCCATAGTCATAGTCGTAAACTTTAAGTTTAGTATAGATTTTTAAGTTTTGTCAATCGTAGACATCTTAAGAAACATTTTGTAACGCAATTGCCCGAAACTTGGCCAGAAATTTAAGAAAATAATCTATTACATACATACATATTTCCTTCCTTTTTTTCAACTTCTCAACTGTTAATTGTAATTGCAATTAATTTTTTTTTGGATTGTGTTAAAATGGTGATTATTAGGTGCAATCCCGTATTCCTCGGACTAAAACTAGTAAAACTGTCAAAAAATAAAAATTCGCTCAGAGCGAGAGAGTAACATTGAAAAGTTCAGGTGCCCGCATGTTAAGGCGAAGCTTTTGGCATGCATTTTGAAGATATTTAACCTTAAGGGCACTGCACTTTTGCAAAGAACTATCTTGTGCTTACATTGGGTCAGCTGGTGTGGCAAAAAATGAGTCGAGCATACATAGGCGCACTTTGGCAAATCCGTTTTCATAACACCAGAAACCTCGATCCATTTTTGCTATATATACAATAGTTGCGGGAACTTGAGGATCTTTAGATTCCTTTGCTTGCAGAGGAAAAGGAATATGGGCAGCCGTTAAAGCAGCAACTAATTTTTCGTTTCGAATTGTTTTAGTTTTCTCAACTTCCGAATAAATGAATACTTCAAATCATAAATTTTCATTTGTTTATTTTGAATTTCTTTGATATTAAACGCATTTCGAGAGAGAAAACTCAAAATGCTAGCAAACGGCAAAAAAATCCAATGGCGGACGAATTGAGCGAGCGGTTTTACCTTTAAATATTTGTATCATGCATGTAAGTAACCAAAAATACTTTTTAATTCATTAGAATCCACTTAAACAAGTAATTTATACTTTTCCACATGAACTAGCAGAGTGCACTTTTCTTTTGTTTACAATTTGGTTGCCAAACACACCATAGATCGTTTGACACATTTACCAGAATTTACCAGCAAAAAATTCTCGGACTAAAACTGGTAACTTCTGACTGAGAGAGGACCTCATTTACTATCTTTGTTGTCCTCTCAGTAGTCAGAGAACCGAGTACGGGATCGATTTCCTGTAAAATCTGACTGATTCTGACTATTTCTGACTAGTCCGGACTCGTACGGGATCGCAACTATTATAAAACACAATTATAGTCGTTAGAATCTTGTCTTAACTTCTCTATGACTACAGGCCCTTAGGCACACTTACACTAGGCGACAAATGAAAGTGTACACCTTGTTCTAATATAAACTCCACAGTTATTTTCATGAACAAATTTTTGCATTAATTATTTGTGAACATATAGTTCATTCTTTGATATAAATCATATAAGTCACAGTTTCTCGCTTTATATAAAGTTCACAAAAATTAAAAAGAATGTTCATCAAAATCTTCAACTTTTTATTCACCATTTCTAGAAAATTCTCAAGTATGCAGTTTTGTAGCCCATTGAAGTTGTCTCTTGAAGTGCAAGTTTCAACCCGCTAAAAAATCGCGTTCATTTTTGAGACTTTTTTTGGGGACTGCCTTTGTGTTTTTTTATATAACAAATACAATTTACAAAAACTCGCGTTTTTTGAAATAAGAACTTCATGCTTATATGGAAAAAAGTGCAAAACTCCGTCACCAAAAAAAAAAAAAAACAAGAATGAAAGATTTTTTAGCCGTTCGAAACTTGCACTTCATTAAACTAAAATCAAGGCGAATTTATATAAGGTGGTGTTACTAGCTCAGCTGATTTTGTGTATGTGTTTCGCCGCACGGCTTCTGATATCAAATTGAAAAATTTTGTTTGAATTTCTACACACACTCTTACAGATTTTGACAGTTTATGCCGCCAAAGCAAAAACAAAATACATGTAAATTTTTGTTTTTGTACTCCTGGTATCACCTTATATTAATTCGCCTTGACTAAAATTGAATGGGCTACAAAATATGCCTACTAGTTAGAAGTTCTGAATAAAAACTTGAAAATTTTTTGAATTTTTGGGAACTTTATATAAAGTGTGAAACTTTATGGTTAATATTATATATAGAATAAACCATGGTACAAAAATTTAAAGGTTAAACCGCTAAGGGACAGCGTCAACATTTTTGAAGTTTGCTGATATAACAAAAATGATTTCAAACTTTCAATCTCACACATACATTCCCACTCTCAGTCTCAAGTAAAAGCAAAATTTAATATCGTCATTTATTTATTTTTTGTTTTACTTTTATTTGGCATTTGAGATGCTCTGAAAATTTAAATTTTATAAAGTAGACAAACTTCAAAAAATACTTGTATCATGGAATGAACGATATTTTCATAAACAATTAATGCAAAAAATTGTTCAAGAAAATAATTGAGATTATTATATTAGAATAAGATGTACACTTTCGATTGTCGCCTAGTGTATGTGTTAAAAGGAAATCCGTAAATTCCAATTTTGAAACACAATTTTTTAAATAAAAACTGAAGGTCTACGATTATGGATGTGTGTATATTAAAAAATCTCTAAATATACATATGTATGTAAATAAATAACAATATTCTACTCAAGTATGTTCGGCTAACATTTCTGTAATCCATGGCATATATTCAAAGACATTTGCATAGGCTGCCGCGCTTGTACCCTCACCCCCGCAACCAATCAAGCCGAACGACACTATGCCATATTGCACTTGACGATTAAATGTAATTTTCTTGACTTTCTTAAATGGCACTGAAGCAAAAAGTGGGCCTCCAGAATCTCCTTTACACGTATCGACTTGACGCTCGCCACCAGCGCAGATGTGATCATTCGTAATTCCTACACCTATAGGACCGAATATTCTTTTGCAAACTTCACGATCCTGATGGGGAATTTCAGCGCGCTGCAAAATATAGGTGCTAGTTGCTATTCGAAAATACATACAAATACATACATAAGTATAAATAAATTAATGTTTTTGAGTAAGATTTTGTAGTTTTGGAAATGAGAAATACTACAAACAAGGCAACATACATATGTAGCAACTGGACTTACTATTCTCCGTATGCCCCCAACCAGCAATGTAGTAGGACTTTGGCAGGTTGTTGTAGTCCAAGACGAGTGGTGTGATTGGTAAACAAATGGGTTTAATGTGCACTAAGAACACATTTATAAATGATTAATAAATCATTTATTTCACAAATAAAAACTCACCTTTAAATTTCACTTTACGATCGAGTTTTAGCAAAGCCACATCGTGCGTCATATATGGCTGATTATAGCTTGGATGTTTGATTATCTGTGCAATTTCAAAATCTTCTGCTTCCGGCAGGCAGAGTGTATCGCTCGCGCAATCGATATCAGTTCTAAGATCATGCTCACCCAAACGAACACCAACTCTGGAATTTGAATAAATATAAAACAAACGCTCGTACAGAGGTATTCACAGCATCGGCATGCACTTACAATTTTCGTGTGATACAGTGAGCTGCCGTGAGCACAAAACGATTTGTTATCAGCGATCCACCACATAAATATGGACGTTTTGCCTCGTCGTAACGCAACAATGCCATGAAGGGATATTCACCAAGTATCGCGTTCTCTCCATTGGCCACACGGTCGCTAATTGGTCGAGTACATTGAACTGATTGGAGTAATGCCAAGCCTTCAGGGTTCAACTGGGACAAATAGTCGACGCCGGTGAAGTAGGGATTGGTGTAGTTGCAGCAAACGTGGATTTGCTAAGTGAATGTTGAATAATTTATTTGGAGATTATTTACAAAAATAGAAGGCCAAAATCGATGATCATTCAGAAATCTTATACCAGTTCAAGCCCGCTAGTTTTCGAGGTATCGTCAAATGCCGCTTTTTCAATAACAAAGGCCAATCACAAAGTTACTAATAACTGGAGAATCCGTTTACCATCGGCAAAGTATGCACGGACGAACATGCATCCTTTCGTTCGTTCGTTTTTGGCTGTAAACTAATAGGCTGACGATGGCCGTATCGTCACTTTTACTAATGATGACGATATTCGACATAGGGCCGAATGTTATCAGTGAACAATATACCACGCAAGGTATGTCATATTGCTGGGAAATACCCAACTGGAAAAATCATGCGAAAACTACAAACTGCTGCGTAAAACTTTGAACTAGACAATATTTTTGCTGCAGATGATAAGTAGGAACTACGAGTAGAATTTTAGACGTCTCTGAAAAAAATGTTGGCCCTAGTTTTGAAAATCAGAAGGTTTCAAGATATGGCTGTATGTTTCATTCACCTTCTGCAAACTGACCATTTCCACTAGTTATCCACAGTCTAGCCCAAATTCTCATGAAAAATATTTAATATTTAAAACAAGTACGCATTTTTAGTTAGTGTCGAAAAAAGTAACGTCTCATTATAATGAATAATACCGGCCAACAAGAGTCAGATATACTAACATATATTTCCGAAGTGTTTTTGTAAGTGTAAATAAATTTTTTCACAGAAAAGTAGCGAAATTATCTTAAAAACCAAATCTCCCATTTTCCAATGCCATTGCCCAAATATTTTTTTCTTTCGCGAAGATATCGCATTTGAAAATTTTAATATTTATGAATAAAAAAAATCCATTAATCCTTTGAACCACACATTTTTAGAGAACGCGAAAGCTCAGCGAAAAATAGGTATTTGAGCAACGGCACCTAAAAGAGTAAGTCTTGTCGTTTTATACCCCTTCAAAAATCTCACGTGAAATAACAATTCTGCGGCCAGATTCGGATTCAGCGCACCAAATTTCTTTGTAAATGTTTTTGCTTTCAAAAAAAATGGTGGTACAATAGGTAGGGAGGGAAGATTACACAAAATCTTGACCTGGCCTCGACTTATGTCGCACGCAACTAACAGCTGTTAAATTAAAACTGTTTTTTGTTGGGTTTAGAGTTACCTTCGAATCGTTTATACAGCAAGTCCCCATGGGAGACCAAAACACTTACGTATCTGAAGCAGCCTGATTAAATTGTAGCTCTGGCCATTTGGCTTTTCGAAGTCCAGGATAGCAAGCATTGATTTCGTTTGATTCATTTATTTCTGGCATTAAAAAATTTGCATAAGTTCCTTCTCCCTCATTATTTGCCTTTTTATATGTATGAAAAAGGTGTAGTTCGTTTTCACTTAAATCGAGGTGTTTGGCTTCGTTTATTATTAAACACTTCATAGTTTCCTTCTTTGGCAAAAACATTTCACTTTTTTCTTGCACATAGGCCAATTTGATCAAAACAGAATATTATAGCAAACATAAAATTGAAATTGATCAAGTCAATGTTAAATTTCACCTTTTTTTATCCATCGAAATTTTTTAACTTTTTATTTTTTTTTTAACTTGAATTCTGGACAATGTATTTGCTAAAGTATGCGTTAAATAAAATGCACCACTTTCATAGACAAATATTCTCGCGATTTTTTGCTAGGGTTCCCACACTAGTGCAAATTTTAAAAGACTTAGGTCAAAAAATAAATATTAGTAAATTGTACTCACATCTTGTTTGCAAAACATTTTCTGCACATCCTCGCTAGTTTTAAGATTATGATGCTCGCGCCATTGCGTCAAATTGGCGCACTCTGTATAGACTAGGCAGTAACCCGCCGAACCATTTGGCGCAATGCAAGTTTCCGCTTGAGCATAGACATTAGGCAGGATGCACACTTGCAAAAGTAGGAGTAGCGTTAAACTATAAAAGATAATTAAAAAAAAAAAAACAGAGATTGAGAAAAATTGTGGAAAAATTATTTATGTATCTGAATTAGTTTTTTTAAGTAAATTAAGTTTGAGTTGTTAATCTGTCAACGCAATTCGTGGAAAAAATTAGCCTCGTCTTATCTTTTACTATACAGCTGGCCCTTCAACTTACCAAGAAATATTTAATGTTTGATTTCGCATTGCAAGCCGTTTACTTTGTATGCAGTTGCGAATTGTTGCCGACTATCTGCCGTAGCCGCTGTCTCGGCGTGAAATAAAAGTGATCTTTTGAAATGTTTACAAATAACTTGAGATTTAATGTGAAAGTCGCTGCAGCTGCTTTAGTGTTGTTCAGCTGCTAAGCTTGGCTATTAGAGCACTTATGGAAAAACCGGTTATTTAATAATGTTGTGATGACTTTAATCATAAATGTAGAAATTGATAAAACAAGTGCGTCATAGCAGAATTAGATGGTGATTCCCGAATCATAATAAACAGTAAAGAAGGTTTAGATTATAAAAAAAAAATCAAGTTCTTTTCTTCGCCGGCAGTTGCTGAGCTTCGGAAATTTGTAAAAGGCGGCTTAAATACCTAAGTTTTTAAGAAAATCGTTAAAGTAATACATATTGNAATTATAAAAAAAAAATCAAGTTCTTTTCTTCGCCGGCAGTTGCTGAGCTTCGGCTTAAATACCTAAGTTTTTAAGAAAATCGTTAAAGTAATACATATTGATAATATTTCGAGCATTAAATAAACCGATTAATTATGTACCTTGATTTAGACAACACTAGTCAACGCTGTCTTATCGCTAAATGCAAGCTTCAACGATACTATATATGTACAGACAGTGACTCCCAGAAGTATGTTGCATTGATTTTTTTTACGATATTTACAATGTTTTTCGTTAATCTTTAATAAAAAAAAATATAGCTCATTCTACAGCAAACACCACGTAAATCTAAATTTCAAACTTCGTAGAAAATTAGGCAAAATTCAAGAAGTATTCATCGAAATTTCAAACTTTTTAAGCAGATTTTTTACGAAAAATTCAAGTATGCAATTTTATAGCCCATTTAATTTTGGTATAACAAATCGCAAGTTTTAAATTGCCAAAAAATTTCGTTGATTTTTTGATATTTTTTTTGGTGACTGTATTGACCTTTTCTTTCCGTATAATGCATTATCAAAAATCAACGGTATTTTTTTATCAACTTCAAATATGCACTTTAGATATTATGCTATGAAAACTGCGTGCTCGAATTTTTTGTAAAAAATCTCAGATAATTTTAAAAATATGATAAAAATCTGCTGAACTTTGCCTAATTTTATCCGACGGTTGAAAAATGGGTTTGCATGGTTGTTCCTGTAGAATGAGTATATTTTTATAAACAAATAATGAAAATAATATAACATGAAAAAATTTGGAATATCGAAAAAACAGATCAATGCAAAATACTTCTGGGATTCACTGTACATACATACATTCAGTGGGAAATAATGCATGGTGATCACTGAGAAATCGCAACGTATTTCCCCATATTAGCAACTTATCAGACTTGGGAATATGTTAATTAGTTATTTACGTTGGTATGTATGTGTGCATTAATTTGATATTTAGACATTAGGCAAGTCCTAATTTAATCTGGTCGTTTTTCTGAAAAAAAAAAATTTACAATCTGCGTAGGTATATTGGGTCACAAAATTTTAGATAAATATTTTGGAAAAATGAAAGTTTTGACATCTCATAATTTTTTTGTATTAATTTTTCGGTGTCCTTAAGGCCAAATTTAAATAAAACTACAATGTGAAATGTATTAAATGTGTATCCCCAAGGAACTTTTTAGTAAAAGAACGGCTCCCATTTCCGTTAATTTTACGGAACACCAGATAAAAGGTCGTTCTTCTTCTTCAGTTTGCATAAAGACTACGGCAAAAATTACTGATGCCTTTATGAGACGCTTTGAAAGTGGCATTTAATTTGTATAGAACGTCAAAACCGAGATAACGGATTTTCAAATGATGATCAATATGTATGTAATACGTACGTATGTAATAACAAATAAGTATGTATGTACTGTAAAATTTCAAAGCTATAACTATAGAGTACAAAAGTACATCCCTAACAAATGCACAGTTTTTAAACATGCGTTTGTTTATGTTGACGCCACAGCCGCTGGTTTGTGAATTTTCGCTTGCTTTAACAAGACCGCGTATTTAATTTGATGATTAATATTTGTATAGAAAAATATATGTATATATGTAGTAAAAAAAAAATCGGATAATGATAGCAGAGAAAAATAAAAAAACAATTTTGTACATTGTAAAAACATACCAGGCATGTACGAAAGTTCTTAAATATACGAGGGGTGGCTGATAATCATAACCGCAGCATTTTCCAGTTTAGAAAAAGAAGCTAAAGAGGTTGGTCTAGCGGTGAACGAGGGAAAGACAAAGTACCTCCTGGCAACATATAAAGAGTCCACGCGGTACGGGACACACGTCGCTGTTGGCAGATATAACTTTGAAGTAGTGAAGGACTTTGTCTACCTAGGATCCAGCATAAACACCACCAACAACGTCAGCCTGGAGATCAAGCGAAGAATAACTCTTGCCAACAGGTGCTCCTATGGGCTCGGTAGGCAATTGAAAAGGAGAGCCCTCTCTCGACGAACGAAGCTCACGCTCTACAAATCTCTCATCACGCCCGTCCTTTTATATGGCGCAGAATCTTGGACGATGTCGAACAAAGATGAGAAGGCTTTGGGGGCTTTCGAGAGAACTATTCTACGCAAAATCTACGGCCCTGTTTTCGTGGATGGCGGATATCGGAGAAGATGGAATGAGGAACTGTATGAGCTTTTTAACGACATGGACATAGTTAAGCGCATAAAAATACAGCGATTGCGTTGGCTTGGACATGTTGTACGCATGGATGACGACTCTCCGGTGAAAAGATCCTTCGACTCCGCACCCATGGGTGGACAACGAAAGCAAGGGCGCCCACGAACGTATTGGAAGGACCAAGTGCAGAAGGACCTGTCTGCGCTCGGGATAACCAACTGGCGCAAATTCGCGCAGGAGAGAAGCAATTGGAAAAGCTTTTTGGTCTCGGCCCAAACCGACAAACGGTTGTAGTGCCAAATAAGAAGAAGAAGGCTGATAATCATTGGCTGTGCGGTGGTAGGCGAGTCTAAATAACTCTTCACAAAAATATTTATAAGTTTATGCATGCATACAAACACTGTCGGAAATAAGTATTCGCACAGAGAATTTTTCACAATAAATGCAAAATGTTTTATTTGTCTCCGCTAATTTTTTCGAGTATGCAGTTAGCCCATTAAATTTTAGTGCAATAAAGTGCAAGTTTACAGGGCAATTCTGGCTAAGACAGTAAATAGTCTTTCGTAAGATAAATGAATGACAGATGGCAAGATAGTTTGAAAGACTTTTGTTATTCTAGCACAAAAGTCTTTGAAAAAAGCTGTCTCATTCACCACTGGTGGTGAAAAGCTATTTTGAGAGAAAGCACTTGTATGTCATTTAGCTCGCGTCGCTTCAGTCTCAATGGCCGAGTGAGCAGAGCATAGGCGTGCAGTTCGAAAGATCACGAGTTCGATTATCGGGCGACGGAACTTTTTTTCTTTTTTTTAATGAATTTTTTTCTCTTCAATTAACTAAGAAAAAAATTATTTGAATTTTATTTGATTCTTAAAACCATTTATTTATTTAGTTTTGCTTTATTTGAATTTTATTATTATTTGTTATTTAAATTACTTTTATTCATCACTTTCGATTGCTCTAAAAAGAGAAATACATGTTTTTTTTTAATTTAATTTAATTAAAAAAACTTATACGGCGAACAGCATAACTTAAAACCTCCTTGTTAGCAGGTCTTTCAATTAGTCTTTCGAAAGACAGTAAAGAGCTTTTAAATAAGATAGTTGCCAAATAGACAACTGTCTTACGAAAGACTTTTGTCTTTCGAAAGACTGTGGTGAGGTGAGGATAGTTGCCAGAATTGCCCTGTTAATGTAGCTAGAACTTACCGTTGATTTTTGGAATCTTTTTTAAGCCCTTTTTCCATAAAAAAGTTCGAAAATACTTTGTATAGAAAAATTCTCAAAAATCAACGCGATTTTTCCACAACTTCAAGCTTGAATTTTTTGATACTCAAATTGGTTACGTACTCAAAAAATTATAAAAAATCTGATTGAAAAGTTGAAAATCTGTATGCAAATTTCTAGAGATTATCACAAATTTTAGAAATCATATTGTTATGTTTTTTTGTTGTAGTATGAACCGTATTTTTATAAAAAATTAGCTGAAAAAAATTAAACTTGTTGCATATATTGTGAAAAATTCTTTGTGCTTGTTCGGTGTGTGTATGTAAATTTTTTTATTAAAATTTTCCATTGCATATTTTTAATATAGTTTGCACACAAAGTAATAACACCGTCAGAAACAAAATGTGACTAGAAAGTTGCAAATTTGTATGCATATTTATAGAATTTTCTCGCGTTTTGCCCAAAGTTAAGAAATTTTATTTTTCGATTTATGTAATATTATTTTTATTAAAAATCAGTGGACAAAAATGAAAATAAAAATTTTGCATACATTGGGAAAAATTCTCAGTGCCAAATCTCTTTTCCGGCAGTGTACATATGTATGTACCATCACACTATACATTCATACTACATATATTCCGTGCCTTAAACCATTTACTCAAATATCTATTCACCCCCCATTTCCATTCCCAGCTCAATATCTCACACTACCAAATTTGGTCTAGTTTCACTCGTAGGTTCTTAGCCATCCCGAGTTGTGTCTTCACAAACATTGATTCAGTTCTTTTTCTGCTTTTCCAATCGTGCACACTAGGTTCGACCATCTTTGTTTTTGTTTTTCTTTTGTACTGTTATTACGCGTATTTTGACTATTTTTGTTTTTATATGTTGTTGTAGCCGCGTCCAACAGTTTGTTTTGAAATCAAATCAACGCGAGAGAGAACTCAAGTCAAAGCAGAATTCTGTGCGTTTTTTTGCTGTTTATACGTGATTTTTTTCGGTGCGCATGTGTGCTGAGTGTGTATTGGCCAGGGCAGCAACATTTACATAGGTTGCGAAGGACGTGGTGGTTGGAGTGGAGATGCCCGTGTGGTGAATTTTAGCTACAGTGTGCAATTTCGATAAAGATATAAAAAAGTTCACCGGTTTGAAAATCATTTGTCAAGTGGTCATAAATTTGGTCGAAAGTTGTCGAAAATTTGGGCGAAAGTGGACGAAAATTTGATGGAAAGTGGTCGAAAATTTGGTCGAAAGTGGTCTAAAATATAGAAACGTCTAACGTTAAAAAGTTACTACTATTTTAGTATAGTATACATAGAATTTAAAACTGGTATAATTTTAAAATTTGATGGGAAGTGTAAATTTAACTTTCACATTCGCCATTTGAATACCTTTCTGAGTAAAAGTGCACATGAAAAAGATCAGTTTTATCATGAAATTTTCAATTATAGATTAAAAAAATTATATTAATGCCTTCATCCAACACAATATTTATAATTATAATTAATGTATATATGCCTAAGCAAAAAATCTAAATAGAGTCTATCAAGTCGGAAGAAACAAGGCTTTTGTACTAATCGATCTTGTTAGAAGGACCTTTGCTGATTGAGAGTCGAACCCCAAACACGCGCGCATTCACCGCCACCTTACATTTACCCA
Source organism: Rhagoletis zephyria (assembly GCF_001687245.7). Lineage (NCBI taxonomy): Eukaryota > Metazoa > Arthropoda > Insecta > Diptera > Tephritidae > Rhagoletis > Rhagoletis zephyria. Next base: position 69,935 of record NW_016159206.1, read on the forward strand.
TCTGCATGCGACATCATTCGTTGCAGCAACATATTGCCTCATTCAGCTGCAAGCACAACCGTAGGGAGTTCACATTTTCATTCATAGCTTCGCGCCACCTCGTTTTTCCCCCTCTGATTTTCTTGTATATAATGGAATGCCCAGGAATATTTATTAGCTCACACTCAAACCCATTTCGCTCTCTCTCTCTCCAATTCTTCCACACTCTCTTGTCCACATTGTAGCGCTGCTGTGGTGAACTCTTCGGCAATAATATGAGCCCTTATGCCGATACACCACCACCAATCGCCAGGAATTTTCAAGCAAAAACCCTGTTTCGGAACGTAAACTGAACAGTCTGCAAAGGATTCTCAAAGCAAACGCTTCAACAGCTAAAACGTTAAAAGCGACGCGCTCTTGAAAATCTTGTGTACAAAAATTATTTGGAAGTGCAAAAATATTCCACAGAAAAAAAAAATTTCAAAAATAAAAAAATTTGAATATTTTGGGAATTTGCAAGCATTTTTTTCGTGTTAAATTCTGAGCAAGTAAAAAGTGCTTTTTGAATTTGAAAGAATAATTTGTGTAACAGCATAAACAAATTTTAACTGCTTAATTACTTAAGTGGTGTATGAAAAGTTTCAACTGAATAATCGAACAAGCGGAAGTGTACGCCAACGCCAACCAGACAAGCATAGCGCAGCGCAGTTAAAGAGGAAACACAACAGCAGTTGACCAATTCACGGGTACATTTTATTTGATATTATATGCGCATTTGTTGGTAAATTTGGCTATTTGGGGTGTTGTTTTCTATTTTCTTGTTTTTTTTTTTACGATTGCTAATACACCTTTTTTTTGGAAATGGGTTCGATATGTTGTAATGACTTTCTCTGCGTGGCCGTTTTCTTTCACTTGTTTTGTTATTTGTTTTCAGAAATTGTTTTGCTTTAANGATATGTTGTAATGACTTTCTCTGCGTGGCCATTTTCTTTCACTTGTTTTGTTATTTGTTTTCAGAAATTGTTTTGCTTTAATTGTAAATAAGCAAAGTCACATAAATATGTAAATGAGATTTGCCAACGGCAATTGCTAGCCTGTAGCTTTTTATTTTACAGAGCGACGGGGCGTATGAGTTACATACATTCAATTTGGGTTTCCACACATTTTTTATGACATGCAGTAAGACATCAGATAGTTTCATTAAATAAATTTTAAAGCAAATAAGAAAACGTTCAACGAGCGTTTTTTATTGTAGTTAAAGTTAAAATAAATTTATTTTTCTAATTTTTTTACCGCAGACCTATTATGCCGGTCTCTTTGAAATTTAAAACATATGATTGATACAAACAATTATTTTAAAAATTCGGTGTAATGTACAATATTAAGATGGGTACCAAATAAAGGAGAAAATTCTGTTGAATTGAAAAGAATTAAAGCTTTTGTTGCACAAAGACGAATAGGTATTGAAAATTTGAAATTGAAAGGATATTCAAGGATAAAGTTTTAAAAGGACATTTTCAATATCTCTTCGTAATAGTGCACTAACCAATTTATTTATTTTTTTCAATGCAACAAAATTTTCTATTTCCATACAATCGCCGTTCGGCGTAAAACTGTAGGTCCCTCTTTGTATGACAATATCAGCTCGGGCAAACACTAACATGTGGTTGCAAGCGCCAATCTATAATTATCCTACATTGCACTGAATTTTATAAATAATTTTTCTTTGGGTTAATCATGTCTTTAAAACTTCAAAGTAATAAAAAAATGCGGCCGCCAGAGAGAAACACTAATAACCAGGGCTTATGAGCAGAGTTTTCTTTTCATCGCTCCGCTCTAGCTCCGCTCCGGTATGTTATTTCGCTCCGAGNGAAATTGAAAGGCTATTCAAGCATAAAGTTTTAAAAGGACATTTTCAATATCTCTTCGTAATAGTGCACTAACCAATTTATTTTTTTTTCAATGCAACAAAATTTTCTATTTGCATACAATCGCCGTTCTGAGTCGGCGTAAAACTGTAGGTCCCTCGTTGTATGACAATATCAGCTCGGGCAAACACTAACATATGGTTGCAAGCGCCAATCTATAATTATCCTACATTGCACTGAATTTTATAAATAATTTTTTTTTTTGGGTTAATCATGTCTTTAAAACTTCAAAGTAATAAAAAAATGCGGCCGCCAGAGAGAAACACTAATAACCAGGGCTTATGAGCAGAGTTTTTTTTTCATCGCTCCGCTCTAGCTCCGCTCCGGTATGTTATTTCGCTCCGAGCTCCCCTCGCTATTCGTTACTTAGTATACATCGAGCAAGAACCGAAAATTGTTTTGGAGCGGTTACTTTTTTGGCTGTTTTCTGAAATTTTTCGATTGATTGAATTTTTCGTTCAATACGCTTTCCTTCTGCACTTCACGGATACTTTTTCATGGTTCGAAAAAAGAAAAATAAAGAAGCGCCTGATGGCATTCGAACCCGATTATTATATTATAGTCGTTTCCGTTCGTTGCCGGATACGGGCGTTGGCGTGGCCACACAGTCCTTTGCCAAAATTTTGCAACAATCCAATTTCTGGCTAAAATTTGACTCCAACTATCAAATCTGACCAATTTAGCACCATTACATAGCGAAGTGTCACAGCTTTTGCATTTTTATGAAATATTNGAAAAAAGAAAAATAAGGAAGCGCCTGATGGCATTCGAACCCGATTATTATATTATAGTCGTTTCCGTTCGTTGCCGGATACGGGCGTTGGCGTGGCCACACAGTCCTTTTCCAAAATTTTGCAGCAATCCAATTTCTGGCTAAAATTTGACTCCAACTATCAAATCTGACCAATTTAGCACCATTACATAGCTAAGTGTCACAGTTTTTGCATTTTTATGAAATATTGTTATATGGGAAGTAGGCCTAGTTATTGCAAAAAATTTCAACGTCTAACTTAGCGAGATCAAAAGCAAGATGCGTGTACCATTTTATCATAAATAATCGGTGTTACGCCCATTTTCGGGAGGTAGGCATAGTTTCAGTGCTATTGCTCCCATTTTCAATACAAACTAACCTTGAACCAAGAATAACCCAGACAGCAACTTGCATTGAAATATATATCAATTCAATTCGAATTATCGTATGGATGGACGGACGCACAGTCAGACATTTTCATATATGTATAGTATACGTGACTCTATATCTCTCTTGATGCCGCTAGGCTATTACAAACAACCGTTAATATACCCATATGCATAAATGCATTCGGATATAAAAATACTACTTTTTTATGGATTAAAACAGGTACAATTTTTAAGTCAAAATCATACTCCGATGCGCATACTATCAGCAGAGGACCCAGCTTTGATTCCCGCTCCGAACACGTCCAACATAAAAACTTTCCTCGAGTGTACTTCTGCCTTTCGGAAACAAAGCAAAAATAAATAAAAATATTTTTAAAATTTAAACGAAACTAAAAATATTTTTTTTCTTTTAAAACAATAAAATCTAAAAATTATATTAGAAAAAGAAAAAAATTTAATCAAAAAAGAAAAAAAAATTAAATCAAAAAAAGAAGAAAATAGTAGATACCGAAAAATTAACAAAAAAATATTTTTATTCTTAAAAAACCCAATAATTTTAAGAAAATTTAATTAAAAAAAGAAAAGCATATTAAACCAAATGAACAAAAATAGATAAAACAAGTCTCTAAAAATTGAATTAAACTAAAAAAAAGTATTTTTCTTTTTAAAACGATAAAGTCTAAAAATTTAAAGGAAATTAAACTAAATGAAGAAACAATTTATTAAAAAAAAAGAAAAAGATAAATACGCTCCTAAAGATTAAATTAAATTAAAAAAATACTAGTTTTCCTTTTAAAAGAATAACATCTAAAAATTAAAAGAAAATTATGAAAGAAAAATAAATTTAAAAAAATACATTGAATAACTTTTTAAAAAGTAAATTAAATAAAAATAAATAAATAGTAAATGAAATAAAAAAATTTAAAATAAAAAGGAAAAAATGCCACTGCCTGACACGCCTGTGCTTTGTTCAGTCGACTATTGCGATTGTTGGAGCGAAGCGAGCTAAATTATCTACAAGTGCTCCCTCTCGACATAGATTTTTACCACGATTGTTGAATTAGAGAGCTTTTTCTACGACTTTTGTGCTAGAATAAAAAAAAATTCCGAACTATCTTGCAATCCGTATTTGATTTGCCTTATGAAAGACTTTTTACTATCTGAGCCAGAAGTTTGCGATTCAGTCTGAGAATAACGATTGGAAAAATCTAATGAAAATGAAAATAGCAGATAATCTTTTATGTCTGTGAAGTTAGAAATATTCTTAAAAACGAAATTCTTAGAAAATTGTGAACAGATTTTGATAAGACACTCAACTGCTCTGTAGACCTGCAGGCATAGTGTAAGTTTGTTGTGCTTCTGAGTGAGCCCGGGAGTGTGGGCGCCCAGTGCTGAGTATTCTATCCTTTCGCCAAAAAAATAAATTTTACCACCCTGCCCTAAATGTCACTGCCATGGGATGTATGTAGCTCAAGTGTTTAAGACCAATTTCCAACATTCATTAAAAAATCGGTAGCTTTCGGACGAACGCTACAGCTGTTTTTTTTGCCTTCAGCGGATATGAAAAAATTTCAACACAATTTTTGACTTTTCTAAATAAAATCTTAAAAGAAATAAAAAATAAACAAGAATGCATAACTACATTTACACAAATATTTCAAAGTAAATATTGAAATGAGTAGGAAATGTTCTAAAAACAATTCTTGGGAAAAAACATAAAAGCCAAGCGGCAATAGTTTATGGTAGACCGCTAAAAAAAGCAAATAAACCCGCATTATTACATACATATGTACATACTAAGTACATGCAAGCCACCGAAGTAGAAATGAAAAGAAAAAAACGAAATGAAATGCGCAATATTAAACCACAAGAGCTGCAATAAAATGAAAACAAGTATATAATTGAATTTTAATTATTGGAACTTATTGGTTTCGTAAAGTATTGTTTTTGCTGGTAAATTTAGCGAAGTAATTTAATGCTTCTTAAAAATTTGTTTGAATTGAAGACGTAGACGTAGGAAAATCCAATGAGCTGCTAATCGTTTCAGTTAGCATTCTATGTAAATATTTTTTCTTAATGTGTTTTTGAATTTTTAGGTATTTGTAAGGCCGAAAAATTCATACTTATTTACATATGTACCTACATACAAGGCTATCATGACTTACTAAAAATCGCAATGCTTCAGCTAAATTTCCTGTTTATGTATATACAAAACAAACGAATGTTGTTATCCCCCGCAAAAATCTAGGAAACATTTTGTTTTTATTTCTTAAAATTTTAGCGGAAACAATTAATTACTTAAATTTTTCTAAAAAATCTGATTCAGACGAGTTTTTTTATGACAAATAAAATTAAGTATATTCTATAAACATGTGCTGTTCAACAATTGCGATAATGTACAATGTACAATAATGGGGCGTTCACAATAAAATGAGATTGTCGACTGTGTGCATATGTATACATGTACAAGTATTTGATAATCGCAGTTTTCCAAAAACTTTCTCTTTTATTCCACTGAATATTAATTAGAACTGGACATTCAAGTAATTTCAGGCATTTTCTCGCTGGGAAACACTTGGCTGTTATAACTAAAATATTCAACCAGCAAAAGAGTACTTTGGAAATTGAAGAGCTGTTTGCAGCCCTCAAGAAAAACGAAAAATTCATAAAAATGACGCACAAGTAATGCAAAAGCATTTTTTTCTATCAAAATTTCTTAAACCAGTCTGCAGCTCTCAAGAAAAAATGCTCGTATATTTATTTCTTCAAAAAAATTTTAGAGCCAAAGCAAAATTTAAACAATTTTTTGTGAATTTTCTTGAGAGCTGCAAACAGCACTTGAAGGTGAAAAGCTGACTCCAAAATGTGTCTGCCGTGATTGAGAGCAATCATTCATTAAACATGTTTTCAGTGGACAATACTTAGCAGACATAAAAAATGCAATATAACCAAAACGGGGAAAACTGCATCGAACGTTAAAAACAGTGCTAGGTTAGTTCAGTATAATTTATAAAGCATTTTAAAACTGGTCGAATTTTTTTTCGAAACTGGTCTAATTCCAAAATATGACAAAGAAGTATGTACATATCTATGTATAAGAGATATGAACATGATATGGGATAAATTAAGTATTTAATTGAGTCTAAAAAGATTATTTTTCATTAAGAAATATTGAAAATTATGAAAACAGGATTATAAATCATAGACAATATATTATTTCCTAGTCATAAATCAAGCACAGATACTCTTCTTGTATCCGGTTCTTTCAAATTAGGAAACAAAAATATTTAAATACTTCAAAAGCATATTTCCAGTTCATAACTCTTTGAAGAAAGAAATAATTCTTAACACTCATACATATAAATAGATTTATCATTTTAATAAGCAAATAAACTGTTTATACATACATACATAATTATATGTATATACNTGTAGATTTATCATTTTAAATAAGCAAATAAACTGTTTATACATACATACATAATTATATGTATATACATAGAAACTCGCACCTATGTATATTATTTCAAAATAGAAATCAGGCTAAACAATTTTTGCAAAAAAATTATATGTACACACATATGTACTTATAAATATAACATAAACAATGAAAACGAAGCTCATTTTAAATTTGTTTAAAAAAACAGCAAAACATGCCAACTAGTACGTGAGAGTATAATTAAAAAGCATTATTGTCGGCTGGAAAGAGCACAATGACGCTTGCTGCGACGGGATAGTCGGCACTGTTGCCTCCTGAGCAGGTGATAAGTACGTGGAATGTGGCATGTGAGCGCGTAGATTAGCATGTGGGCTTATGTGTAAAATGATGTGATGAAATGATATGATTTTAATACTCGTAATTGCCGGTTGTGGAATTTTGTGAAGTTGAAATAAAAAAAAATGTTCCACCTCAAAAAGTACAAAGAAATAAGTGAGTAAAAATTATGATTTTGGTAAACAATTTTTCATATGACTCCAATGAAGTATAAATAAATTATAGTATTTTGTTTTCAAATTTAATAGAAGTGTAGGTATATCTTCAAAGGGAAATTTTCGAGATATCTAAAATATATATTTTGATACTAAAGAGCACTAAAANCATAGAAACTCGCACCTATGTATATTATTTCAAAATAGAAATCAGGCTAAACAATTTTTGCAAAAAAATTATATGTACACACATATGTACTTATAAATATAACATAAACAATGAAAACGAAGCTCATTTTAAATTTGTTTAAAAAAACAGCAAAACATGCCAACTAGTACGTGAGAGTATAATTAAAAAGCATTATTGTCGGCTGGAAAGAGCACAATGACGCTTGCTGCGACGGGATAGTCGGCACTGTTGCCTCCTGAGCAGGTGATAAGTACGTGGAATGTGGCATGTGAGCGCGTAGATTAGCATGTGGGCTTATGTGTAAAATGATGTGATGAAATGATATGATTTTAATACTCGTAATTGCCGGTTGTGGAATTTTGTGAAGTTGAAATAAAAAAAAATGTTCCACCTCAAAAAGTACAAAGAAATAAGTGAGTAAAAATTATGATTTTGGTAAACAATTTTTCATATGACTCCAATGAAGTATAAATAAATTATAGTATTTTGTTTTCAAATTTAATAGAAGTGTAGGTATATCTTCAAAGGGAAATTTTCGAGATATCTAAAATATATATTTTGATACTAAAGAGCACTAAAAGAAGTACATTGTCTGTCGAGATGAATAAATAATGCGAAAATTATCCACATCTCAATTCCTACACAAATCTGCTTCGTCTTTATTTATGCACTCGAATTCGTAGCATTTCACATTTAGCAATGTTTGCCTGTCCAATTAGTGTGAAATGTTGCACGCCGGATAGTTTCTAGAGTTTTGTATGTACTTACATACATACATATGTAAAAATAAGCACATTTCATGATGTGCGAGATGATAATGATACTTGCCTGCCCACGTAATTTTTAACGCCACCGGAACATACGCACTTACTGTGCAATTTTTTCATATTATGTCAAATTGATAGCCAGTATATAAAGTGAAACCCTCGATGTTGCGAAATTTATATACAAAAATGCTTCAGAGATATGAATATAATGAAGAAATTTTGTGCATGAAAACCTTAGGAATACATTGATGGTTAAAACCCCGTTAGCAAAAGCTTATATATATAACGAAGTCTAAGGCCTCTACATAGAAAAGTCTGAATATGTTTACGGTTAGAGTCCCATTAGAACAACCTTCTATATAAAACGATTGCTGAATATGTTGACAGTTGGAGTTCCGTTAGAAGAAAAAAAAAAAACGAAACTATGTTTGGTTGGTTGGTTTAAGTGGATTGTCACCCTGGTGATAAGAAATTAGTAAGTTTGACATTGTGATTCCACAACTCGCACAACCTACAGCCATTTGGCGGCTTTAATAAATTTGAGTACGAGGGCTGGACACTCACACAGGAAGTGTTCGAATGTCTCGTTTGGCCCGGGCTATCGCAACTGCGACATAACCTGTTGAAGGGCAGTTCTATCCTTTCGGCATGCACCCCAATGGGCCAGTGCCCTATGCACACTCCAGTAAATCTGTGCACTTCAAGATCTAACGGAGGTAGAAGAAAGTGCCTGAATGGCCGCTTGGCTATCCGAGAGGATGTTGACCTGCGTTCTCGCCGGTATATTCTCTTTGATGTATCTTACTGCCTCCTTAATAGCTAATGTTTCGGCCTGGAAAACGCTTGCATAGTCTGGTAGGCGGAAGGATAACTTTAGGTTATATTGTTCAATGAAACCCCCTGTACCAACTCCGCATTGCATCTTTGACCAATCCGTAAATACAATTAAGCCTTGCAAGAACTCGCCCCTATCTTGATTCCAGTCACTGCGGCTTGGGGTTTTCGTGTGAGGTTTGTGGTGAGCACAGGTCTTCGACCGGATTAATTTCAGATGGTAGTGCGTATACGATGGAACCGTGCTCGAACGGTCTTTCTTTCCAGAACCTGAGGGCACGCAGTCTGATAAACGAAATTATACTTATATAGTTTTTTTTTTCAAATTTTGCATTCATCATTGTATTGAGATTTTGATATAATAAAAATGTAGCGAAACTATAGATATAACCAAGCATTTGTCCAACCCCTTCAATTTCTTTATATCGAGGTCTCACTGCTTGTATATGTACATATGTATGTATATATTAGAAAAAACTGACCAACTAGCACAAACTTTAAAATTATATTTTTTTCTATCTAAATTGTGCCTAAATATGGTTAAAATCTATTCACAAACTAGTCTAAAATATGGTCTAAACTGGTCTAACCTTAAAAAAACGTAATAAATTTCAATATGTAACCCTTTGAGAGTAAATTAAGTTTTTTGGTAAAAAAAAAAGGTCGGAAATTTTGAACAACTCAAAAAATGGTTCGACCATTTGGAGAATACTTTTTTGTTTCTTCTTTCTTATTACATAGGTCAAAAATTTCGACTAACTCTTGCACCATACAAATTTGTTTTGCTTACAATAGTCATGAAAACAAAATTAAATAACCATTATTATTTTTCTGNAATTGGTCGGAAATTTTGAACAACTCAAAAAATGGTTCGACCATTTGGAGAATACTTTTTTGTTTCTTCTCTCTTATTACATAGGTCAAAAATTTCGACTAACTCTTGCACCATACAAATTTGTTTTGCTTACAATAGTCATGAAAACAAAATTAAATAACCATTATTATTTTTCTGAGTAAAAGTAATTTTTTAAGTCGAAAACACTTTTTAAACTTGGCTAATATCTTAATAAAACAATAAAAAATTATAGCATAATTTAAGAGCTTTTAGAAACTCCGATCGAAATCTCCACAAAAAAGGAAATTGAAGCATTAAAGCAAAGTAAACTAATAGTAATAAGTCGTCCTGCGATATGCATATTACCACGTACATATATATGTAAGTAGTACTGAATGAGACGAGTTTTTGTATAAAAATTAGCTGTCTATACTACATTTAAGTATGTACGTTTGTAACAATACTTGCATTCTGCCTTCACTTTCAAAAAATTTCAATGTCAATATCCTCCTCCACCTACTATCTACCCACGCACACGCGTTGCATCAAATACACAAATACTTTCAAAAGCTCAGACCCATTTATGTCAACAGCTATGCGTCAAACACCGTCAGTCACGCTTTTGTCGCATGCCATTGCTACTTGCTACTTTCCAACGAAACCATGCCAACACTGGGAGATGAATACATACTATATGTTTGTACAATGTACATGTATGAATCTAATGCCTCGGTGACACGGCAAGTACTACTTGTACCAAACTGACACCATCGACACACCCCATGCCTAGTTGTGGTTGCTGAGAAGAGAAACTACTCGTCCTAATTCAGAGTGTTCAACACCTCTAACAGCTCAAAGCTGTGAATCATGCAACAGTACTAAGTTGGTAGTGTGATATCTCTTGAACACTTGGTTGCTGGCATGTCGCCCTGATTGACTCACCTGCGCGAGTGGCAGCGCTTGATACTTTGGCTCAAGTAAAGATCTTGGGCTCAATGTGCATACGACTACGAGGAGAGGCTGACACATTTATTTACTCACATTTATATCCATATATATTTAATTATAACGGAAATTTGTATGCGTGGATATGAGGCTAGATGCGTTATGTCTAAATTTGTCTGCAGAAAATTTCATCCTAAGCTCGTAGACATTCATACTCAGAGTATATTCCTATGAATCCATGAATATATTTATGTATATTTGTAGGTGTAAATATATGAACTTATTTATACTTTGCAATTTACATACGTAAGTGTGTATTTACATGCTTGTACATAGTTAGTTTACCAAATTTTTATCCATAAAAAAATTTCGTTTTCGCTTCTGTCTTGGTCAGTCATAAATTTCCTTTCGTTCAGGCTCAGGTGCGTTTGTTTGCTGTTATCGACGACATTTAGTAAATGAGCTGTGAAATTCGCTTGAGTGCAATATGTACGCTTTAAGTAGGTAATTTGTGAGGATTATATTTCATACCATTAATGACAGATCTGGCAAAAAGTAAGTCGCTTAAATTTGCGTACATACATATATATTATATAGTTAAATATTCGTACATATGTACTGGTATGTGTTTCCTACTTATGTTAGCCCATATTCGTAAAAATATTTTAATTTTAGTCTCGTAGAAATTATACAACATTTTTGAAGCCTGCACGTGTAACATTCTTCAAATTGAAATACAAAACTGAAAAAATAATGTTAGATTTTTAGCTCAGCTATATTTTCAAACTGATCTAAACTTTTGCGCTTGATTTTCTAGTTTTGTTCGCTTTAATTTTCTTTATATAAGATGACTGTAAAATACTACTAAATATTTTTCAAATTATTTAAATAAACAATTCACATAAAACAATGTGTACTAAGTTTAGTAAAAATAAGACGAGGTTATTAAGTATAATCTTCAATATACATTTTGTGTATATCTGGTGTAAAATCTGGTCGAATTTTTTACTTATAGAAAAACTCATAAATTGAATGCTTACAATTTATGTTGATATTTTAGCATAAAATTTACGCTTGTTTTTCTAGTTTTCTTTGCCTTCATTTTCTGTATATTAGATGAATCCTACTAAATAGTTTTCAAATTATTTAGACAACTGACATAAAATATCGTGAAAAAAATTTAGTAAAAAAAACATCTGGTTAATAAGTATAACCTACAATATGAGGTTTTCACTATAGTGATAAAAGGAGTATGCAATTTTTATACTGGTATAAAATCTGGTCGAATTTTCTTTAATAGCAAAACTCATAAATGAAATGCTTACAATTTATGGAGATTTTTTATCCCGAAATTCAGCACCAAAAAATTAAAAAAAAAAGATTGCCTTGACGAGATGGTTGCTAAAATTATTTAATATTTTATGAATCTTATGTAATGAATATGATTTTTAATACAAAAATATATATACAAAAAAAAAACATGTAAACTTCCTAACTGACATACAAATTGACAGAGTTTTTCTCTACAAAATTTCTGCAAAGTAATGCTACAAGCCTTAAGGTAATCGAAGTGGTACACGAGAAAGAGGGAGGCCTCTTCTGCGATGGAAAGAACAAGTGGAGGGGCCTTACCTTTCCTCCGCGTTTCTAGTAGCGTCAGCTAGCAAGGAGGCACGACTGCCATGCTATGTTGAACGATCAGGAGGAAGAAGAAAAATAGTAGCCGGATACCTTGTTGTAAACTTTTTAGAGTAATATCTAGATTTTTGCAAAATAATCAACAAATAACTACAAAAATTATTAAAAAAGTTGATTTGCCAACTTTCTGTATATTTTTAATGCTAATGCTACAGAAAATAAAGAATTAAGTTAGTACTGATAAATTTTATTGGAACTTCTTAGCAAAAAATTTCGTATCTAACGTGTATAAACTTTTTGAAAAATATCTAAAATAAATAATATAACAAAAACTTTTTAATATACAACGCTTTTATAAATGGACTAAAAAGTAGAAAATAATATTTCTCAGTC